>NC_140208.1:19754811-19869811 GCF_965226575.1 Pagrus pagrus | reverse complement strand
TAAACATGATATTCATTTCTTTCTGTTTCATTTTACTATTTGCTAGATGGTTACATCCTTCGATAAAGTACGTTTTAAATATAGACCCTGTTAACTTTTGGTGCCGATCCGGATAAAGGGAAGGATCCAGGAATCTTTTTCGCACTTTTCTATAACATTGTCAGATTGAGCATTTTTTGACAATTTTGTTAATTTCTCAGGGAATAATACAAGGATCTTGATGAAGAAAATCAGACATATTTAGGTGGCTGGTATCTATGAGTGAGTACAATTTCATCCTAGATCTGGTGGTCTTAAATTATGGTTAAGCAGTGGAGGTATGTGCTCTACGGAGTGTCATTCTAGTTTTATATTTTATTGTTAGATTCATCGTTTTTTCTATTTATCTACTTGTTAGACTTATTAAAGAGTTATGCTCCAAAGAACTTTGCGATGCATTGTACTGTGTCTGATTGTGTATGTGACAATAAAACTTGAAATATCTTATAATCGTGAATACAGAAAAGTTGCAGCAATGATTTATGAATCAGAACATTATCAAAACATTTACTGACTGAAACTATCTATTGGTCTCACTGAAACAGAAACACGGAGGCTTGCTGTCGCA
Organism: Pagrus pagrus; assembly: GCF_965226575.1. Classification (NCBI taxonomy): domain Eukaryota; kingdom Metazoa; phylum Chordata; class Actinopteri; order Spariformes; family Sparidae; genus Pagrus; species Pagrus pagrus. The sequence continues at coordinate 19,869,204 of NC_140208.1, read as the reverse complement.
GTTATTTTTTATTTCAGTGCCTGCTCATTGATGACAGCATTGAGTCAGCAAGGCCAATATGGTGATGTTCATTGTTTTACCAGCTTCTTACTCTTTGCTTTTGTTCGTTTGCTGTGTATTGTTCATTCAGTTCTTGTTGATAATTCTAATGTCTATAGTGCTTGCACAATTTGTCAGGCAAGCTGAAACACTTGCTTTCAGTAGGCGGACATGAAATCAAGCTCAGGCTAACAGCCAGGTAAAGACACCCACTCCGAAGGCTAACCTAGCCCTGAGGGCTAACCACAGAAAAAAGGTATCCCTTTATCTCAGAGAAGAATCTTCGATGTGTGTTAACACAGATAAAACATTAAGTGGTAATAGATGGACTAACCTGTTTCAGCGTGTAGTGCTGGGCCATGAGAGCCCGGACCATTTCAGGCAGTGCTATGGGGACCTTGGTTAGACGGTCGGAGAAGGCTGCCAGCAGCCGTTGGGACGTCTGGAGCCACTCCTGTCTTCCAGTGTAGTGGGACAGGCGCAGGAGATTGGACGCCGACACTGAGTTTGCACTGGGTTCAGCTCCATCCTGATCTGAGACACACACACAAACACACAAAACATTACAAGTCCTGAATCCACCTTTACAAAGAGGCCAAACATTTTAAAACTTAGTCTACACTTAGTCATACAATCGATCATAAATCAGGAAAAATGATATCAGGATCAAAAGACAACAGATTTTATTTCTCTACTATGTCAGGAGACATAAATCTTGTAACAAATCTGATGCTTCTGGTCCAAAACATGAGGTTATCTTTTATTATTTCACACTAATACAAAAGATGGCAAACCACCATTTACAATACAGACTCAATAGACTATCTTCCAATGACTTCCCCCACTACACAATCATGCCAGAGTCTCTTAATGTGTAGTGTGATGTGATGGGACTAACAGATGACCTAATGGCTTAGCCCTGTGAAGTGATTGGTCCTTATCTCTTATCAGTGTCCAATGAGAGCCTGGAGGAGATCTTCTCATAACCCATGACCTCGCTAGATGTCTGCTTCTCAGCAGTACTCTGATCTATGTCTGTGTCAATGAATGTGTATGTGTGTGTGAGAGTGTGTGTGTGAGAGAGAGAGAGAGAGAGAGAGAGAGAGAGAGAGAGAGAGAGAGAGAGAGAGAGAGAGAGAGAGAGAGAGAGAGAGAGAGAGAGAGAGAGAGAGAGTTTTAAGTTGCTTTTAAGTCCAACAGCAATTTTAGGTCAAACACTAAAAATAGCAAAGATAACCCTGCCACACACACATACACACACACACACAACTCTGTACACTGCATATACAATATTTTTTATGACAAGCATGAATTAACAATCACATATAGATGCACGTGAACACCCATGCATGACTGATCTGCAGAAATAATTTCATTTTATCCTGCAGTATGTTTCAGCTCTCCTCGAGCCCCATGGCAAGGAGGCTTCAACATACATAAACATAAACACACACACACACACACACACACACACACACACACACACACACACACACACACACACACACACACACACACACACACACACACACACACACACACACACACACACACACACACACACACACACACACACACACACACACACACACACAGAGCTAACATACATACACGGAGGTTAAGAGAGCGAGTCTCTCCACTTTCCACATTTCACATATTTCTCTTCTTAAAAGAGCCCCATGGAAGGAGGTCATATACATACACAGCTGTGACAAAACTGCCTCCAAACTACACACACACAGACACACATACTGTACAGGAAGACTGGGGCTGCCAAGAATTTAATTTCTGTGGCTTCAAAGCTTCGGTGAGAATTACCCACACATGTGCGAAGCTTCGATATCTGAGTGGGGCAACACGAGCTAACATCAAACTATTCACCTATACTATTTGCTCTCACTGTAATTATAAGTCTGATGAGAGATGAGGACAGGAGGGGACACATCAGCCACTGTCCCCACCTCCAGAGTTTCGTAAGGCAATTTGAGGAGAACGCCATAGAGGCAGCTCAATCTTTTGCTCTCTTTATCAGCCTTTGCCTCTTGTTAGGTACAGCCACCTTTCTTCAAATACTAGTGCAGTGGCAGAAGCCTCAAAGTATTTGTGACAGTCCTAAAAAGACCCAGGAAAACACACACTAATGAACAACTAATGAACATCACACAAAGCAATGACAGGATAGCCCAGAAAAAGAACACAGTGCATTAAAAGACTACGGAGCTCCAAAGTGTTCAATATTAAAAGCATAAATAAATAAATATGAAATTAATAATTACCCACACAATATGTGCAAAATACATGCGTAAAACAATAATTTGTGAAATATTTTTCACCACAGTAAAACAAATAAAAGATCAAATAACATTTCATAATCATAAGTTCAGTTATGACTTCTTCCATTAGATCAGAAATTGCCAGTGATTTATACACATATTTAGATTCATATATCATATTCAATTATTTCATAATGTCCATTTTAATTCCTTTAATATTGAAAATGTCTGGTTGCATCTGGGTCTGGCTGTATCCCATTGACTTGTGTCAAGTGAGAACACATCAACATGCATTTTTAGCCACAAGAGACAAAAAAATATTTGAACAAACAGCTGATTTTGGCTGTTTTTGAATCAAAGTGAAATATGCTTCTCGACAGATACCGTGCATCAGTTTTAACCTTACTCCTTCAAAACAAATACACACAGGAGAGCGTGGCAGGGCTGTAGAATGTAGAGTGGCAGTGTGGCGGGGTAATCCGTCTTGCAGTGACAGGCTACGCTGCTGGGACAGGCGTCCACACAGCAGCGACTGTAGCGTCACTAATGGGCTTCAACCTTACTCGGTGCCGCCACCATTATGGCACAGTCAATCCTCTCAGATGAGAAACCTCTCACACGTCAGCTCTGATAAACACACACAGATGTAGGTGTGACGCCGCACTGGGACAGGCACTCCCGCACACACACAAGCTCACACGCACATTCAGCCATCATCTCTGATCTGTCAACAGTTCTTAACAAGAATAACTATTAGCTTCTTCCCTGTTCCCTCACCCTACTGTGGTACCACGCTCCTGTCTGAACTATTTGCACATTCTATCTGTCATACGCACAAGCATGTGTGCTATTATTTTCACGTGGAAAACTATAGAGTTATAGCATCTGGAACATTTAAACTGACAATCTTACAGATAGAATTCTCACTTTAGAGTTTGCTTTTCTTAGGCAGACGTTAAATGTTAATGCACAAGACTTGCTTTGTGCTTTTTCAAGCTGGCCCATATGACACTGACCAACAGAACAGCTGAAGAAGTCTCAACCTCTGAGGTTCCACGGCACACTCGAAAAAGAGTTTCTCATCAGATTACACAAACCATAAAAAAGAAAGACCAAAGCCAATCATATGGGATGGGTGAATAATAAAGTACATTCTGTATTATCCCTGTGGTGTGGATTTATGCACCTTAGAGGACAAGTAATAGTGGCAGATTGTTTTTCCTTTACCTCAAACCAAAACCCAGAAGTAATAAAACATTCATGTGTACCGGCTGTAGGAAAGAAAAGAGAAAAGTAACAGCATGAGATGCAGCGGGATATTACACTGAGAACAGATGACGAGAATAAGAATATAAATACAAATATGAGAAGCAAGCTGGTAAAATAAATGGTTGCTGTCAGACAAAGTATCTCAAAGGCAAAAACAAAAACAACTAGATCCAGACTGGAAACTCTGGTCTCATGGATCAAAGGTCAGTGCCTGCATGTCTACAAGGTGTCAGCCTCTCTGAACTCCCAGCAGCCATCAGTTTTGAGGGGTGGACTGGCAGTGCTGTTCACTTCAAGGTCAGACTAATGTATTTTATATCCCTTCAAACTCTAGGTCCAAAAACTATTTTGGCCAGACATTGTGAGATACTGTAGCTTTGCAACATTTAACTGCATACTGAATAAAAGTTATTTGGAAATCATTCTGGCACATCTTGTGTGTTAAGTATTTTATTGTTTTGCCAATTTTTGCTTTTAAACAGATATATTGAAATCACTGGATCTCTTGGCTGACAAGTAACAAAGAAGTGCAGTACAGTAAAGCCTAACACATTTGAAGGTAGATTAGAAAGTGCATCTCATTTGATGTGTTATTACATCATTTGTCTCCCAGAGAACATTGAAATACTTAGTTTAAAATTTTTTTTTTATCTATATTTATGTCTGTCAGACTATAGCATAAAGATACACAAGACAGCGTCTATAGCCAGGTGAGCTGCTCTGTGAGGCTGTGCTGAGCTAAATGCTAATTCCAGCATGCTAATATGTTCACAATGACAATGTTTATGCTGTTAATGTTTAGCAGATATGTTTACTATGATAACAATCTTTTGTTAGTGTGATAGCATGCCAACATTTGCTGATCAGGCCTAAAGTACAGGTGGTGGAGATTAGCTTTGTGGGTATTTGGTCACAAAACAAAGTGTTGGACCAATCACAGTTCAGGATGTTTCTTTAATTTATTATCATCTTTAATTGATAGTTATTATTGGCATAATAAAAACACAATTAAAATATTGAGGAATAATACTTACATTTATTTTGCCCTATGTAAAGAAATAGGTTTTAAACAGTAAAAAAGTCGTCTATAAACAGAACACAAAATTTAGTAACAGAATTTTGGGAAAAGTTCTGTACTCCATCCCTGGTCACTGCTTGTATCTCGAGCCCTGCAGTAAGCTACAGCATTTTAGCAGTGCACTTAATTGCTATTCTGATCAACCTTTGTAGAGACAAAGATCTAACTATTTAGAGCAAATATTGGCCGATAAGGATCGGTGGCACTCTTAGTTATTAGAACTGATTCTGAAAAGAGCATGAACGTGTGGTCACTCGAGTCAGTAGGATTTATCCAGTGGGCCGGATGAACGTCTTTACAGAATTTCATAGCAATCCATCGAGTAGACGGTAAGACATTTCAGTCTGGATCAAAGTGGTGAAGATTCAGGATGTAGGTACGATGTGAGATGAAAAGAGACAGAGGCAGAAAATGGATTTCTGATTCCCACTATACATTGGGCGAGCTGTTTCAGTCTTTCAAAGGCAGATGGACGAAGACAGGCTGGAGACAGATTTGACAAGTGCAGTGATCAAAGTAGCTGAAGAATCAGAGCATCAATCTTTGAGTGCTTTCAGGGCAGAGAAGTTCAACTTGAGTGAGAGACGGCCTGCACTTCACCGGCGGTAGATACGGGAGGTCAATATTCTTCTGCTCTTTTCTTTTATCCTCTACCTAGTCATCCATCCTATCCTTGCCTTCCTCATCTACTGTGGATCAAGTGTAGCAAACTGGCAGCGATATCACAGCAGAGGCTTGTATCTCGTTGAGCACTGGATCAATCAATAAAGTGAAAGATATGTACAAAAGACACCGGTAATTTAATATTTTTGTTCAGCTAAATGACAGCTGTCCATTCATGCTTCTTTTGTTCCTACAAATAACTGTTCAAATTGTGGCACGTGTCAATTAGCAAACTGTCTGCAGTGACTGCAGGCCTGAAACCCCAAATTTATGCATCTGTCTGAGCAATCCATCCTTGAACTTGTCTAAGCCTCAGAGGTATGCAGCCGTAGTACTTCACCTGTCCATCAATCCTTCCCTGTATCTCTCAACCTATTAAAGCCACAGCCAGCAGCAGGAGCATCAATACCTTATTTATTTTCTACGACTGGATGGTAATGTCATTCTGTCTGTCAGCCACTTCGGTCCTGACTAAAATTTCCAAACTACTGGCTGGATTGCCATGATATTTGTTCAGGTATTCATGGTCTCCAGGCAATCTGTTAATATTTTCTTTAGCATCACCATGAGGTTGAATTGTTGTTTTGAGTCTCAGCAACCATTAAATGGATTGCCAAAGTATAATTGATCACTTAACCTTGCTTCTAGCACCATCATCAGGTCAAAATCTTATTCAAATAAAACTTTGTCTTTTGATCGACTCCCTGGATAACTGATGATATCATCCTTAGTCTCTGCTACAATCTGTGTTTCATGATAAGGAGCAATATCAGCATGCTCACATGCTTAAGTGAGATGGTGAAAATGGTAAACATGTACTTGCCAAACATCAGCATGTTTACATTTTTACTGTAAGCCAAAGATGTATAATGTGAACTGGATACATTTCCTGATGCAAATCCCCAGAATGGCCTTTTCCCACCTAAAAAACATAGTTCGTCTCCGCCTATCACTCTCCCTCTCTGCTGCCGAAACTTTGATCCATGCCTTCATCACATCCAGAATAGACAACTGCAACAGCATTCTCAAATCATCCAAAGTCCTAAATAAACTACAAGTACATCCAGAACTCCGCTGCTTGCCTGCTCACCCACTCCCGTGACCACATCACCCCTGCCCTCCAGAACTTCCACTGGCTCGCTGCCCCTCTGATGCCAACCTCCTGCCCCCAACATTCAGGACCAAGCACGGGACCTGGGGCAATAGGTCCTTCTCTATAGCTGCCCCCACCCTCCGGAACTCTCTCCCCAAACCCATCAGAGATTGCACCGATCTGTCCGAGTTCAAATCATTAATCAAAACTCACCTTTTCAGAACTGTGTGATTAATATTGTTTGATGTAAGTTTTTAGATTTGCTTGTAGTGTGTTGCTTTTATGATATTTGTTTCTAGTGTATTGCTTTTATGTTTGCATGTAAAGTGTCTTTGAGTCTTAAGAAAAGTGCTATACAAATAAAATGTATTATTAATTATTATTATTATTATTATTATTATTAGTATTATTATTACTATTACAGCGTCAAAGGCAAGGCACAATTCATTCCTATTAGAGCTACTCTGTGGTGCATGAATCCAAAAAAATCCAGGTACATCCTCGGATGTTCCCCATAGTGCCCGCATTGTGCGGCCCATAGAGCGTGCACACCTCAGACTTCCGTTGGCCGAGCTTGCTAACTTCCAGTTTAGCCGTGGGCTAACTTGGAAAGGGATCAAAAGGATAACATGCAGCACTACTAGACGTTCCAAATGTTATCCAACCAAATGAATCAAAATGACTGTGAAACAAAGCATTTTACATCCACTTCTTTTATAATCTAAGCTTTTGGAAAAGAGACTTTTTATTGGCCCATGTGCATCATGTCACAGTGTACAAGGTTTGGCCACTATGTTGAATTGGCTTCAAAGCCTGGCGCTCCTCCTGGAGGCTTGTTGTAAGTATGTTAGCATGGTGACTTTAGCATTAAGCTCAAAGCATCGTTGTGCTTAAGCCTCCAGGAACGGTGCAGGGCTTTGAAGCCAGTTTTACATAGTGGCCAAATCGTCCAATTACAATGTCAAGTGAAGCACAGGGGTCCATAAGACTGTTTCCCATAAGCTTATCTTGTGAAAGGAGGACCACTGTTTTACTCCTATTTAGCAGAGGGCAAAAACAGAAGTTAGCCACTCAGCTGGTGGGACTTTCGAGACCTAAGTAGTCGATATCAGTCATGTTAAGGGAAGAGTTTGTTTCAAAATATGTACTGATGATATCTGTTTATTCATCAATGTGTCCGTCCCTCACCCTCTTTGAGTTGCAGCAGCACAGTGTTGTCACTGGGGTCGCTGCAGAAGTAGCCTCCGCCCTGGTCATCCGAGAACAACTCGTCCTGCCTGAGCTGTAGCTCCTCGGCCCACTGTAACCACTCCGTCTGCAGCGTGGCCTCGTACAGGTCCAGCAAGCCGCAAATGACGAAGGCATAGTCATCCAGGAAGCCAGAGATAGGCGGATATCTGGAGAAAAAGCAGGAGGAGGGAGATGAAAAACCAGAGACGCGGGAGAAGAGCGAGAATGAGGACAGTTTTCATTAAGAATTTATTGATAGATCAGTGCGAGAAATGTAGAGATGGGTTACTGTTGGTGAACTAGTTCAGCTTCTTGTTTTCCTCCCCCCTCATTTTTTACATACCAAATGCTTGTTTACAATGCCGGAAGAAGATCAGTCTATAGTTTCAGTCAAAGGCAGTACAGAGAGCCAGAAGAATTGGCTTGAAAGAAGTGTTTGTGACAGGGCTACATTGCGATACACATTGCGGGTTGAATATAATCTCTCCCTAAAGCATTTTTCTCTATGCAAAATTACCCATCTGCCTTCTCTGTGCCTGTCATACTGTAGAAGGCATCAGAGACATTTATACATGCACAAACAGTCTTTGAAGTTTCAAGTGAAGCAGGACAGTAATTAGACAAATCTGTTTACAGTTAGACCTCCCTCTAGCATCAATGTGCCACCTCTGCAGTCACCTGTCTCTCCCTCTATCCTCTATCAGGTAACTTTTACACCCTCTAAAATGTTTATCCTACAAAATCTTTTCATTTATATTTACTTTATTTTACCGTAAAATCCTCTCTACATCTGGAGTTTTCTGTCCATATTAATCTGTCTCCATTTTAAAACTTGTTCTGGTTGGTTTTTACAGCCCGACAACAAAACCCCTTTGGCCCCCCCATCCGATTCCCACAATGGCACCCCTTTTGGGTGAGTGCAGGGGGACGGACGGTGACAGGAAGCCAGATAGTGCTACATCAGGCGAGGCTGGTGGCTGGTGGTCAAGAGGCTGAAAACAGGAGAAGGCTTTGGAGGAGATGAAGTGCATGGGGACTTTGAGAGGTTATGGGGAGGTGAGGAGTCTAATCTAGGCCTATCTTTACCAGACAGACAGAGGTTGACTCATAAGTCGAGAGGAGACAGCAAGCACTCGCGGACTAGACAGGACAGGGCTGCTTTAAAGAAAATCCAAAGGTGAAGAATGTATTTGGAATGTGACATCATGACATTTCAAGCAAGCTAAGAAGTACTGTAAGTGTGTGACGGTCTGCTGGAGTCTGCGTGACATGAAATTTTGTCAAAGGGTGCACTTGCAATTTTTGTGCATAACTGTGGCGGTGCTGGAAAGGGTCTCACTAAAAACTTGTAATCGCACCCATATTGGTTTGGTTTTGCAGTACATAGCAGTTCACGCTTCGGTGAGCTCTGTTAAAATCTCAGCCGTGCTCTGAGTGCATGTTCTTTTTCAATAGTTTGTGTGTTTGACCTCACATCTGTGTGCATGGAAAGGGATAGCCTGCCTGGTAAGTCAGTTTGGGTTGTTGGGTTTAGGCAACAAAACTACTTGGTTAGGTTTAGGCAAGAAAAGCACTTGGTTGGGCTTAGGCAAGACAACTACTTAGGGTTAGGTTCAGCAAAAGATCGTGGTTTATGTCAAAACAGTCCATATTCACTTTTGGTTTCACACGGGACACCAAGAGAAATAATTGTGAGAAAGTTCCAAGGGCAAAATTCCGAGTTTTTCCTAGAGTCCAGTGCTGGAAAACAAAATGGATGCAGAATACTTCTTCCTATAGATGCCAATCTACTGTGCATGTGTGGAACGTGTCATCTAAGCAGACTCGTTTAGGTAGTATAACCAGAACTACTACGTGTCTGCGTAATCCAGGTTGAAGAGTCTAAAGCAGTTCTAAAGGCTCTGTGACTGAAATTTTAACGTGATGAGACAGCATTTAAGTCCAGGATGTAGCATCATTGGGCCTCGTCCTGGTGTGCCAACCCGGAAAGGGCTCATTATTGCCCCCATGTGCTCAGAAAGCAACTTCAGTCATAGACACAAGTTGTATTTTATGTTTTAGGAGAATCTGAGCTTTTTTTTCACATGAGCAAAACTTTTCTACTCTTGGCACTCACCAAGCTAGCTCATCACAACTCTTTTTTTTCCACTAGTAAACGCCCTTCTCTCACACAGCGACATGTCATCCGGCTGAGGAGGTTCCAGTCACAGAGATGACAACTTGAGACAAAGACTTCAAGAGGGCTTCACTGACACACAAAAAGGTAAAAGCCTTTCAGAAGTACTCAACAGCCTTTTCATTCACACCTTCAGCAGTGCGTGTTAAATGACTCATTTCCCCGAGAGCAAAGATAAAACGCCTTGTCATTCTCCTGTATCATAGTGCTCGGAGACAGTTTTATAATAATAGCTTCATAATGGTTCTCTCATACACTAGCTACTTCACTTCCCCCTCAATAAAACCTATTGGGGCGACATGGGTCATGTAAACACATTGACTCCCATCATTTTTACAACAGCATTGACCTTTATGTTAGAGAATAATTTAAGAATACGCTTGCTCGTGCTACAGAGTGTACTGTTGAACTATTACCCTGTGCCATTACATATGAAATAACACATAATAATGTCACGTAGAAAAATAATAGGAGAGGGGATGAGAGAGAAAAATGGGAAACGGAGAGAGAAACTATAAGACACCCAGAGAGATTTCCCTGTTTGACTCATTAATCGGGACATTAACGGTGTTTGTTTTCCTGTGACAATCTACAGAATTCATCCAAAATTCTATATTTCTCATCTAATTGCTCTTTGTGGGCCGTTGCATGCTGTGACACCCAATACTTTACGTTCTGCTTTCTGTCACTGCACCTCCTCTCTCAAACCACTCACTGTATCTCTTAAGACCACGGGATACACTCCACAGGCAGTGTTAAGATTGACTTAAAATGGTGCATTAAAGTGTAAATGTAAGGCAGGGGGAGGTGTGACTACAGAGCATGCTGCTACACCATGGGAGTTCAGCTTAGCTTGGGCTCAGGTAAAGAGATCAAATTTGCTGACGACTTGGGCTAGCGGTATCAGACAGTTTGATAAATGTTCTTAAAAAGGATAGCTCTGGTGATATTCCATTTTAATTTCAACAAATCGCACGAAAAGACCAAAACCAACAATGAATTGATCCAGCTAACAAGTATTATGTGTATCTAAAGCCTTGTAGAGCTCTATTGCTGTCCAAAATCTATAAAAAACACATATTAGTGAGCCATACTGTTGCACAGGGTGTGTTCCCACATTACCACAAACACACACAATTTAGTTTGCTTTGAATCAATCCAACATGACGCAACCTTCTGGTGCTTTGAGTCTTGAGTGTACCGAATGCACTATTATTCTTGTTTGAATATAATTTGTGAAACACTACAATGCCTGACTAATGTAGCTTTGGTCTGGAGCTGTAACAATTAAACGGTAAAGCCACATCCCAGAATAACATTCTAGACAACAGTTTGCTTCCTAGTTGGTGGCAACAGTTTGGGGAAGGCATCTTACTGTCTTGACATGGCAATGCCCCCATCTACAAAGACAGCAGGTCCATAAAGAAATATTTTTCCCCATTTGTGAATGATTTAAAATGTCAAAATCGGTGATTCACTAATGCTCTTGTAGCTGTGTTTACAAAAGAACAGAGACTATAATACCACTGTATTAATGCCCATGGTTTTGGAATAACAGGTTCGAAAATCACATACAGGTGTAAAGTACTGATTACTAAATACTTCATTATTATTATGATTATTATTAAGGTGTTACAATACTTTCCAGCAGAAAGAAATGTTAGTTTGAAATTAACAGGAGAAATGAGTAATTAAAAGGGGTCATACAATTTTGAAAATAAACCGAAGGGAGCTGAAATCAAACGCAGGATGGTGACGTCCCAGTATTTTTTTCTCTCCACATCCACCTACTTGTGTGCATCTGAAGGAGAGAAAAAAACACTTCAAAGACGACACAGCTAGCTTGTCGGTACACTGCAGCTGCACAATTATCCTGTGTGCATGAAGATGATCAACTGACTGGTACTGGAAGTAACTCTGACAGCATCTAAGATGTTGGGTTTATCTTTTTCTTCACAGATCCTTTATTGGTTTGTTTGGAAAGATGGTTTACTTGAGGGAGAAGAACTGAGCTGAATGGAACTGATAGCACCAGGGATCCTTTATTGATTTTGTTGGGAAGAGGGTTTACTCAGGACAGGTTTAAGAAACTGAACTGTGTGAGGTAACTTGAACTCTAGAATTGTTATTTTTGGTGAATATTATCTGAACTTGTCTCACCCTAAGAAGAATTGGAAATTCTTGGAAACAGTTATCAGCACATAATAGCAATGATCTGTTGATATTTACAAATCCGGATGCGTTAGACCAACAATGCCATAGCAATCACTGCTGCAAAAAAGTGTTCAATTCGGAAATTGAATCGAGTTGTGGCCTTAAAATCAGAAGTCAAATCGAATTGAGGATTTGGATAATCGTGAATCCCCTAATAGTTAACATACCGTAATCTACAAAAGCAACCATGGCTGAACACAACAAGTGCAGTTCACAACCTGCGGACACCTCATTACCAAACAATCTGCAAGAAGAACTCATTGATAAGTAGTCACTGGAAAATGCGGCGCAAACAGACTACATACAGTAGGACCATGTCGACAAATCAAGTAAAAATTAGTCAACATCACCAGTGTTCCACCAGGACCTTGCCACTGTCTCATTGTTCCCGTTCTCATGACTCCCTCAGGTCCTGAAGACTCAATCATCCAGTGCCATGCAAGGGCCACAGAAAATCTATGGCATCAGCTCCTTAGCGCCTCCACAGGCCATTAACCCAGTTAGTCTTACCTACCATTCCTCCTGGCAAATTAGTCCATGGCCCATATGTGTTTTAACCATGTATGGAAACTAAACCAGGCTTGAAAATGGCCTTGGTAAGCATTCAACACTGACACCATCCTAAATTGGACAATTATGAATGAGAGAGAAGCCGTGGAACGAGGCCAGAGTGTTTCAGCACAAGTGTTTATGCATGCGTTTAAAATTGTATGCATTTTATCATGCCTGTTGTGGGTCTCCTGGCATATTTTTTTCTGCTGATTCGGTGGCATTTAACACTCACTCATTCACAGTAACTAGGGCACAGGGCTGGCCAACAAAACGAGGACACCTGGAGTGGTGTGTTTGTGTGTGTACGTGCATTTAGGTTCTGAAAATTCCCAGTCTAATCCACTGATTGAATGCTGCCACCAGCCGATCAGGGGCTGTATGTTATTGCTGGCTGTGTGGACTAACCTTGATTCCAAAAACAAGTCAAACCCTTTAAGAGCCCATGTTGCCCAACTTTACAGCAGAAATAAACATGTTTATAGCCTTGCACAAAAGCAGTTGTGGCCTCTCTCTCCACGCGCCATATCCTCAACTTCACCTCAGCTAATTCCACTCACTGCGCTTGACCTCTTGGCGGTGTTTGAGGTGTTGGTGTCTTTTGGAGAATTTTTAATGCAAATATTGGACAATTAATATTGCTTGCTGTGTGGTTAGTTTGACTAACAGCCTGGAGCGGAAGGACAGACGCTGATGTTTTGGATTAATGAGCGACCCTGTTAGCATTAGCTGGCACACAGCTGCTGGAGCTGCCAAGCTCTAAAAGAGACAGCTGTGGGCAGAGCTCAGAGCTTCTGGAAGAAACCATTGAGAGTCAAGGAGAGTACAGAGTTTGTTTGTTTTTTAAACTTTTGGGATTATAAGTAGTTTTAGCTTCACCCTCCCTCTCAAGCTGTCTGCAGCAATGAGTCGTGGAGGTGCCGACGTTCACTGTAACATGATGTAATTCTTTCTTTTTTTTACTTATATTCATGAACCTAAAGAGAAGAAATTGGGAAAAGACACGACACTGCAGGATTACAGAAAGAAACCGAGTATCTGGTGAGTGCTTCTTTGGTCAGAGACAAAATTGAAAACAAACACACACGCCCCCTCATTGCTGGTTGTTGCTCCTTATCTTGCCGGTAATGCCCTGTAAGGTATTCTGGCTGTATGGGGCAAATAAACTTGCAGTCAAACTCACATAGGTAACTAGAATAAACACAAATGATCGAGCGATCAAAGTCACATGAGTAATGTGAGGCAAAAATTTTCTGTGTACCCATGTGTTAGTTAGGCAGAGTCAGGTAGTGCCAAGATGGCAACAGCCAGTATCACCGACATTGAACTTCAAAATGGCTCTTCAGAAAGCTATGGTTATAGGTATTGGTTACAGTAACGGTGGCTCTGTCCACCATTTTATACAGTCAATGGGTGGAATGCAACATTGTAATACTATGCACAAATCAGGAACAACCATGTTACATTAGCCAACTAGTTAGCTACCGAGATATCAGCAAACTAGTCGTGATTGTTTTATGCTTGCTATAAAGAGAAGGGCCATAAGACATTGAAAAACCAGAGTTATCATAACCCTTTTTTTGAAGTGTGTCTGCAAAACCTCTGTTCGGATGGCGATGTAGCCCTCACACTTCACCCTTCCCCTCTATCCCAACAAGAAACAGGACACCGCGACACCCTACCTCTAAGTGGTAGGTGCAAGGGGTGTGTTGGGATTGGGCCAAGAAACTGGAGCCTCTGAGTACGTCTGCTTTCATCTGAGTAATTCCCTAAAGTTGATCAGTGCGTTTATAGCGCTGGGCAAAATTCCAAACACATACAATCAACAAGAGACTGTATATTCTTCAGCTACAGATCCTCACCTCTCACTGTCAAAAAGCTCTGACCAGGGAAAAAAATCTTCAACATCATTTGTCATTCAACAGGCATCTTTAATCCACTTTAAATATGGACAACCTTGTTTCAAATTCACAGTATGATAGAGACTAGAGGAGAAATCTAATTACTGCCCTGTGCATGTAAATGCAGTTTTACAGTAACCAGGTTACTGCAGTGCATTTGAACATGTTCTCTGACATCCTGCCCTAACCTGATTTATCCCAATAGCCTTGTTTCCTGTTTGTGTATAAACTGTTAGTCATCTTAGCACAGCACAATGCTTATTGCTCCTGTACCAAAAGTTGAATTCCCCCTTTCAGAACTTGCTACATTATTTCTTTGGTCCTGGATGTCAGTGAATATTACTGCATTAGTGTCCCTGAAAGAGGAAGACACTAAACAATTTTCCAGGCATGACTCACCAGTATCTGACTTTTAGTGGCGCCTCGAGGCAATGTTTGGACGAGTGGGTCCCTGCTGTGTTTGAATTAATTCCTGCCATTGGTAACATGTCATTTCATTGATGGACAAGTGGCAGTAATGTACCAGGAAAAGTATCTATGCTTTAGCACATGAGAAAAGAAGACCGCAAGCTAGAATATATGAATGTATGCAATGCAGGAACATTTGTTCTTTAAAATGAAAATCAGCTTGGCAAACGTTTTAAGAGGAAATGTACTTGAACACTGAATGTAAGAACTGTTTGACTCCACAGGGTACCTGGGGGAATTCACCCATTTGATTCATCTAAATCAAGCTGTTGAAGATTCACATTAGCCTCAGCTACACTTAAGAATGCATTTCCACACAATGTAAGGACTGTTGTTATTGGCACTTACTTACATTACTTACTTGAGATTGCTAAGGAATTTAGAAATTAATTTGCAGTGAGTAAGGGGAAGACTGAATAAATAATAAATAAAGTCTTTTTCTGAGACTCTTAATCAGGTCAAGAGTATTCTTTTAAGAAATAAAATAAAGTATTTTCTGGTTTTTGACTGCTTTTGTCGACTTCATTAATGTTTAATGATGGAAGTATTTGGACAGTGACCATATGCCAGGGTTAAGCAGCAGGAGGCCTGCCAGAGACCCAAGTTCCTTCAGACCTTCGGATCTGTCCTCAATCGAGACTCCCTGCCTACTGACATTATTAAAACATCTCTTAATGTCTCCGTCTGACACAAGGAAAGCCTGAACTAGTGTTATTCAACAAAGCAAGACTAAAAATCCCAAGATCATCACAAGGCATTTGATTTGTTTAGCTTCAGGAGGCATGATGTCACTTTTCCTGTGAGCAAGGTCAAAACACAGGTTGTAAAAATGGGGTGTGGAGACCGTCAAGGGTCCCACTTCCATCACTAAAATATCACCATTTATCCAGAAATTTTAACCACGGGATTATGTATATGAGTGACAATTGTGATCACAGGTTTCAGTACAAAAACACTGTAGTCATACAAAAGTAATCACAGTCTTTGGACAACCATGGCACAGGTATAACCCCCATCTAAAGACTCTACAGTTTAACTCTCAAAACCTCAACTAATGTGCTTCCTGAGGACTGTGTGCAGGTGGGTAATCAGGTTGGCTTGACAGCGACCTGGCAACATGACTAGACAATCTCACAAGTGACAGTTAAAATGCTACTAAATCCTGATTGGTGAACAGAAGTGTTTGACATCACGTTCTAACTGAGCACAACAGAGTTAAAATCACTCAGAGGATCACAGACAAAACACCCACAAAAACAGAAATCTCTCAAGCGCAATCACCAACACCAACTCCAGCAGAAAGTAATTTGTTCTTGTAATAAAAAGAAGGCATGCTGGGCTGCAACATTATCAAAACTCTCTTCTTACATCTGTTGCACCTCCATTTCATCTCCACGGTAACAGGATCGGAGGATGATCTTCTGCTCAGCATCCCACAGGTGCTTCTTTATGAAGTTGCCAGCCTGCACCGCCCTCTCCAGCAGGTCCTTGTCCCCGAGCACAGCGCCAACACGAGCATAGGCTGACAGCATCAGACCTGCGGGCAGCAAAGAAGAAGTGACGGTGGGATGATTAGGTATAAAATGCCCGTTAATCATCTAAAAACATCCTGTCCTCTCTGAGGTAGCAACGTGTAGCCGCACCACAGTCCCAGCTTAGTTATTTTTCACACTCTTTGAAGCCTCCTTGTTCACACTCATTCCTTCTCTCTTACCATTCCTTCCTCCCTCTTTCCCTCAATCCCTCTTTCATGTGGCGTTTTTTAAAGCCTGGTGAGTGCACAGCCTGCTCTTCAAAGTGTTTGCGGCGAAGGACAGGTGATTAATGGAGAGGTTTCTTCATTAGAGAGGAGAAGGGGAGTCTTGTGTCTAATTGGAAAGTTCTCTGGATCGCAGAGCCTCATTACCTCACTAACACACTCTGTCTCGAGACGTCAGCCCTGGAAGCAAAATTTGTGGCTGCGTGAGTGTGTTTGCGTATGTGTGGTGGGCTTTTTGTTCTTGTAATTAATCACATCTGAGATAATGTGCTCAACAAACAATGTTGAGGGGTGTCCAAATTGGCGTCACACTAATGGGAAGTGACAACTAGTGGCTCTATAATAATCCGCAGACATTTTCATACTGCTCATGATAAATGTCTGAGTGGATAATTATATGTATAAATCTGACTATCGACTTCTAAAGTACAGTATACAGAGGCTTTTATATCTGCTCTTCTAATGCAGCTGCTTGGCAATCAACATTAGTTTGTTCGGAGTTAGAGAAGAAGAAACACATGGCAGTTTGGTACTTTGGCAGGTAGTGGGGCTCAGTACCAACACCTGATATGGATGGCTAACAAAACTTTTTTTCAGTGTGGGATGGTGTTTTGGGTCTGGAGTATTGAGCACTATGATGGCATTAGGCATAAGATTAAAGTGGTTAGATGCTTTCTGGATCACCTGTCATCTATTCAGCTTCCTGTCATTTTTTCCTTTAAGTTAAGGGACAGAGGGTGTTGTATGCTTTCAGATTGTAAAGCAAACTTTTGATTTTGGGTTACATTAGTAAAATTGACTTGGCGTTTGCTATAAAAAGAAAGGGTTTATGAAAATCAAATCAAGCTGCAGGAGGTATTTATTCAGCCTGCTCTATATGTGTCTGTCAAAGAGAGAGCTGAAGCAGATGTTCTAGAAATAATTTACATATTATGAAATCTGTCACATTTATTACTCAGATGTGGTGATTAATAACATAATGCTGCTGCCTCATTAAAAACAGTGACAGTGTTTCCAGCTTTGTTTATCACAAGTCAATGTTTTGTGTAAATGTGGCTGAATTAAATCTATCACTAATCTGAGCAAAAGCCCATCTCCCTGCACCTACTACCGAATCACCTGGAACATCAAGATGCACTCATACGCTGACTTAGACTGGCAACCCTGATTCCAAAAAAGATTGGGACGCTGTGATAACCATCAACATGCCCCATCCTTGCTTGTGAACACCTGAACCTTTTGAGGATGCCCCTTTCATACACAATCACCTGTTACCAACTGTCTACCTGCGGAATGTTCAAAACAGGTGTTTTTTCAAGTATTTCACAACTTTCCCAGTTTTTTGTTGTTCCTGTCCAAACATCAAATCCATAATAATCATATACTTACAAAAAATCAATTATGTCAAAAAGGATTATAACATTATCGCACTGTTTTCTTTATGTTTAACACAGCATCGAAACTTTCATGGTTGTAGTTCTATTGCTGTAGTGTAAACGTGTGTAAACCTGTCTAGACTTTACCATTCCAGGAGGCCAACATCTTGGTGTCTAGGTGTGGCCGCGGCCGACTCTTCCTCACTTCTGCCATTCTGGCTCTGGCAGCAGCCAGGAGCTCGTTGACTTTCTCAACACTGATGCCAAAGTGAGCAGCCGTTAACTCCACTGAATAACGCACAATCAGCACATTCTGGCCCTGCAGCTCCCCGTGGGGGTCCTGGCAGCACAGAGCACAGGGGATAAGAGGGTGTCCACAGAAATGAAGTCACACTGACCGCAACAGATGTCATGTTAAGGCCTTAATGGACCAGGTTTAACACCTTAAATTGTTATCAGAATAAAATAAAAGCAGTGATTAAAGAGTCTGCCTTACCTCTTCCATCTAGATGATTATTTTTATGACTTTTTGATTGATTTATGCATAAACACCTAATCAGTCTGTCTGAAACTTTTAAGAGTAATTCTTCAACTTCAATCTTTCCACACATCCATCCACTCTTTCATTTCTAGCTGAAATCCAAGAATGGGTTGTGACATGAAATTTTGAAGTACCTGTTCTGGATTGACATTGCCCTGCATCTTCACCCCATAGTGGTGTATGAAGATGTCTGCCAGTGTGGCAGATCCAGTGGCACCCTCCACCACATCTGGCAACAGCTCCCGGACTTCTGAGGCTGTCCAGACGCAGAAAGCGCCTTCACGCTTTTCAGGTCCTCCCGATGCTGGGACAGAGTCTGCATCCTCTGCACTGTAGAAACCCCCAGACTGTTTCACACAATAGACAGGAGTGGAGAAAGTGGATGGAGAGAGAACATTAATGTAGTAGCCATAAAAAGACAATTTTGACAGTAATTGTTTGGGTCACAGGGTGTACTGAACCATGTAAGTTCATACAAAACCACACATACCAAACAGCTCAGGACAAATACACATAAAGCTCCACCACTGCCTTAGACCAGTCTGAAAAGCAGTATTTGACTGCCCTCTTTGGTCAATTCTTTCAAATCTGTTTTTTTGTTTTATACAGCCAGCATCACTGATGGACGTGGTTTGATGTGGTCAGAAGCGTGCTCCTTTGCATGTGTGTACCCACACCCAAAAGCGACGTTAACCAGTAAAGGTCACCAAAAACAACAAAAGCATGTTCAGGAGGTGTAAAGTATTCAGTTGAAGCACAGAAACCACAAGAAACAGTGTAAATCTACAGTTAAGAATGGAAATTACAAATCTGACGGTAATCAATGAAGCAGTTAAACCTTTCAAGGGTCTGAGAACTGTAAACACAATGGCATTTGTGTAAGCCCTGGTCATTTCAAGCGAAAAAAATAACTAACTGATAGAAATCAATAAATCAATCAACAGCTTTAAAGGGCCTGATTATACACTATATCATGTAAGCCATCTCTGGGCATGTATTAACCCTGTGAACAGTATTTTTACAGTCATGAAAAGAACTTGCGGCATCTACCTCACTGAGGGAAGATCTCAGCCACAGTAGCACAAAAGAAACATACAGTCTAGAGTAAAGTGCCTTTGAGACATTAATTCATTAGCGTATAATTACATAATAAATCTTGGGGAATATAATGATTACAACGAGTGTGGTTTTAATTGTGTGCCCCGATCGCTCCTGTCGACTCATTAATCAAAAGGAAAAAAGGGTTGACCCGCAGAGGAGAGCGAGGGGGTTTAAGAGGCTATTTGTCAACGGGGTCCCACCCCTTGCCCTCAAGGATGTACGAACACACAGATGTGCACACACAGGCAAACACGCACTTATTATCTCCTGGTGGAATTTACAGTTAATGTTTGTGCTTTGTCAGCAGTGGACACAGACAACAGCCTGTAGTTAATATTGCTCCATTTTTAATAGCCTTCCTTTGTCAGCATGCATCCCCTAACACAACATTAATACTAGCCTTAACTTGCAATCCTAACCCAAACCTAAACCTTATCCTTACTGCCCTCTCATTTTAGAATATTTGCCATTACTTCCAATTGAGGTTATCTGGTCCCCATCAAACGGTAACACGGAAATATGCAGACATAAACACACACACACACACACACACACACACACACAGGTCCTGACCATGCTGTAGATGATTCACCTTGTCACTCAGGTCTCTGGAGACGTAGAGCAGTATGTCCTTAGCCACATCTGCAAAGAGCTGCTCACCTGATACCTGGAATAGCAGAAACGCACACTGTCTTGTCATAGAATCATGATTCAACCATAACGTAACCTTAAGGATACCCTAATGTGATTTATATGCTGGATATTAACTACAGGATTCCATGCAAATGCTGAGGTAGTTTCTACAGTAAACCCTCATTAAACACAAGCTTGTATGTGTGGACCACATGTGTGTCTGTATTTGAGTTTGCCTGCATGCTGCATGTCCTAATTATTGACTTCTTGTTTCTGTCCCTGCCTACTCTGAATAAAAAAAAGGCCCTGCATACACTCAAGAGAAAACTAAGAACTGTGGTATTCAGATTTGATATTCTATTTTTAAAACGACAAAGGAAAAAAGAAATGTACCAACTGTGATATGTGTGTTTTAGAAGCCTCACTGTAATTATGACCATTACTTGGATAAGAGAGAGACAGACTGATGGTGGGATACCCTGTCAGAGATACAAAAAAGAGCACACACCTGGGAGGCAGTTACATAGGCTACAGCCAGCTGAGCCTGGTCGTACAACATCTTTTCAAAGTGAGGAACATGCCAGGAGGAATCTGTAGAGTAACGATGGAAACCCTGCAGAATTGAGACATAAACAGACAATAAATAGTTGTAGATGCTAAAATTCCATTCAAATTGGGGGTGGGTTAAAAAAAATAAAAATCGATTCACATAAGAGTCTAGATTTTTATCTCCTACGATTCAGAATTAATTCACAAATGTTTTAAAATAGATTTTCTAAATGTTAATTAATAACATGATGTTGACGGAACAAAACAGGCAGAACTGAACTGCGAGGGGAAGCGTGGTAGTGTAGTTATTTTGAAGTTCATCTTCAAAAAAGGCAGTAGTTTAAAGCATTTCTTTTATTTAATGACTGAATAATTACCGGTGACCGGTGATCCACAGCAACAAACGAGACCAATACACGCATTAAACAACTGTTTTACCTAAAAAAAAATAATATCTGCGTCTGCTTAGCCTCTAGTACAACTATGGACCCCACGGAGCTAAAAGTGCAGCAGAAAGGCTGCTGTAACTGCTGGACTTAACAACACAGCAGAGAGCACGCACTCTAATTTAATTATCCACATAAAGGAATGCAAGCTTTCAAATTAATAAATTCATTAATGAATGCAGTTAACTTTTTAAAATGAAATGGTTGCAGTTCATTTATCTTTATATCCCGTTGTGTCGCATATTGTATTTCAGCAGAATAAGGACAAACCTATTGTGGCACCATACTGGAACAAAAGACTCGACGTTTTGAGTCAAAAATCAATTCTGAATCGAATCGGACACCCAAGAATCGGAATTGAATCGTGACATTACTAATTACTAACTAACTAATACACACTAATTCAAATGATCTATATCATAATATCCAATACTACATTGCTCTGGTAAAATATGCTTCTCTACTGCCATATAACTTGAGAAGCATATTTGATCGAACCTGAAATAATAGAACACAGATTATCATTATGTTCATACAAAGAGACATACAGTACATGTCTGTGTGCTTGTCAGTGTGTCTGTACATAAACACACCCGGGCCGCAATTAACTATTATTTTCATTATTGCTTGATCTGACAACTGTCTTTATTAATTAATAATTGTATCAATAAAAATGTCAGAAAGCAGTGAAAAATGCCCACTGTAACTTGTTTTTCAGTTCAACATGTATGAACCTGTGCCACATGGTCGTGGATGCCTCCCAGTGCCATCATTCGGAGTGTGTGCAGGGTCATCTGAAGAGCCTCCATTCCTTCTGAGGTGGAGCGATTCACACACCAGTAAGACATGAGGAACATCAGATTCACTATGGACAAAAGGAAAGAGGGAGAGAAGGATAAATAAATAGAATCAGATAAAAGGTATTGAGTCACTGGTTCACCACGGTTCTTGCTGAGTCTACCTGGTGTCGGGAACTTGGGAGCATCTCTGAAGCCACCATACTCTTCCTCGTAGGAATGTGCCAGCTGCTGGAAGCAGCGATTAGCAACGTCCGGAGCCAGCGGAGGACTCTCTCCTGGGTTTGCAGAGACGGCTGTGCCTTTCTTTAGAGCTTCGAGGATCCTCTCGCCATTGGACTCCAAAGCAGGACGGTTATTCTGCCACTGAGGAGCATAAGTCATGCTTGTCATATGGAGGGATGAAAAAGAATGCACAAGGCTGAGAACAATCTACATAAACTACCACGTTAGCTGAAAATCTTATCTCATCATATACAAGCACCAAGTCAGTGATGACTTGATCTGATTAACTTTGTCCTCTTATATCAGTGGCGATGATGGGGCTTCACAACAGCAGCAATTATATATGTCATGCAATTTCCTGTTTAACAGGGCTGAACACATGGGGGAAAGAGGTCCTGTTCTACCTGGTCCATGATTCTGGTGAGAACTGTTTTGAGCCCAGGTTTTCTTCCATGGTCTCTGGGAGGGAAGTAGGTGCCTCCAATGAAAGGTCGAAGGTCAGGGGTCAACCACACACTCATGGGCCAACCTCCACCTCCACTTGTTGCCTGCAGACGTTAGCACACAACAGTGATGAGAAAGTATCAGCAGAGAAAAAAGTAAAAGAGGCCTCCGAGAGAAATCCTAAATCCGAGCATACCTGTACAAAGGTCATGTAGACCTTATCCACATCAGGTCTCTCTTCTCGGTCTAACTTGATGCAGACAAAGTTGTCACTCATGATTTTGCCAATTTCCTCATCCTCGAAAGACTCCCTCTCCATAACATGGCACCAATGGCATGTTGAGTAGCCCACTGACGTTCAGAAAAGGAGAGAGATTTACATAATACATTCCAGTATGATATGCATTTTAATATAAGGTGTGAGAGGGGCTTCTGACCTGATAAAAAGATCGGCTTATCTTCATTCTTTGCTTTGTCAAAAGCCTCTTTTCCCCATGGATACCTGAGACGAACATGATGTTAGTTTATACGACGTATCAGCTCTCAGGATTGTGTGCCGATCTGCAGTTTAAATGCACTTACCAGTCAACAGGGTTGTGTGCATGCTGTAGCAGGTAGGGCGACCTCTCATTGGCTAACCTGTTGGTGTGTTTGTGAGGGGAGGATGATGGCCCTTCACCCCCTGATGCCATGCTCATGAAGACAGATGAACTGGGCACACAAACATGTTGACAAGTTTAGTCACTGACTGTTGGAGTCTAAAATCTAAAATAAAGTGAATTATCCATCCCCCTGATGGCTATATCATAAAGCTTGATTAATGGTAGACACACCTGTCATTGACTGACATTCTGAGTAAATTTGATCGCAGAGAAAGAACATCTATCCAGGGAGTCTGCGCACTAAGTTATTGCCAAACAGATATTTTGTATGACCGATTCTGGTTTGTCATTGCAGGAAAAGTACAGGTGTGATTCCTGTTACAAATGGCTGCACTCCATTTAGGTGTTTCAATAGCTGGGAGGAAACATGTTTGCTAACTAACTATAATGCAGCCATCACTATGTAACGTTGCATCACCTGTGCTTTTTCTGCCATGTCATGTCTAACTGTCTTGTCAAAAATAACAGCATGGAGCCAAACTAACTGTCCACTTTACATTTAACTGCCTGAATTTGTATCTATGCTATGAAAATGAAACGTAATCACGCTTCCAGCTAGCTGAGACTGAAGAAGCGTATTCAGCAGCTCCCTACTACAGCCACTGTAGTTGTTAGCTAATCGACAGACATGCCGAATTGCATTTGAATGTTGGCCAATTTCTTACGACGTTGCTTATAAACGAAGGTTTATGCCCCAGAAAACACGGCTGAACACAGGTTCCGATATATAAAACCTTTTCCTAAAATTCGGCCATAGTTGCTGACCCATGGACACATGCGTACTTCACTATATACACGTTACCCAAATGCACTTAGCTAGCTGTTACCGTTAGCAGAGGGTGATGGTGAAATGAACATCCAGGTCGAAAAGCTGACAAATTGTTAGAAATTCGTGCCGCTTCGTGCTTATGCATTTACGCCGAATTAAAATACGAGGCCTTTGGACCTCGCTCAAATATCTTTACTCAAGGGACATGTCTCCTGACTAAAGCCAATATGAGGAAGATATTTATTTGCAAGGTTTTGTAATGAAGTTTCGCTCAACCCCTCTAATCGTCCAAAATCATGTCCACAATCGTCACAGCGGCTCCCATGCAATAAGCATCATGGCTTACCCACGTTTGACTTCCCATACATGTCCTAAATGAATTAATGTCCGCTGCCTGCAACTTGTCAAAACACAAAATCTAGCGTTAGCATTAGCAACCCATTAGCCGTGTTGGCTTTACCTGAGGTAGTAGGCCGGCTGGTGATGGTGGAGGAGCTGTAACCTGTGTGTTGGTGGGTGGGGAGTTCGTCTGAAACACCTAATGTCACCCCCTGAGTTCTGATGGTGACTGTCCGCTGCCAAAAAAGCTGCAGTCAACAGGCGTGCAGGCTCCACACGGCTATTTTTGGACGTCGACTGACGCAATGCTAGTCTTAACATCGTAATCCACCAAGTGTGCTCCTAAGTAAGTTTAGCAAGCTAACGTTGGCTACTTTGTTGACACACAGACCAGCCAAAACTTCCAGGCATGAGGTGAGCATTTTATTGCAATACCACGGTTTGACACATGATGGCGTGCCAACAGACCAGGAGAACTCATAAACAATCCCAGTGTGTGCTCTGTTGGTTCTTGCATTAGTACATCATTGGTTAGTTAGAGAGCAAGAGAGTGAACTTGTAAAAAAAAAAAAAAAAAAAGAGTGAAAAGTTAATCATTCCAAAAAACAAAGAAAAAGAGACATGTTTCCTCGATGCTTTCACACGTGTTTCGAAATATTGAGCTCGACGACCATCGAGACGAAGCCGCCTCGAGTCGCCAAGTCTGAGGCGATGATGTTCATGGGTGTTTTGACCGCCTGCTCTTTCACCCACCGCAGCAGGCGAGGCAGACTCCTCCGTATGACGTTGGGAAAGTTGTCACAAAGTCGAAGGATGTACACGAGTATCTTGGCATTGTTGGGCAGTGTCAGGTTCAAGCCACAGACGAAGAACTCTGCAGGTTATTGAGGGGCAAATTAAAGCTCAGAGATCATTTCACACAACACAATATAATTTTCAAAGGGCTCTGTTCTTGAATTTGCACAGTAATATAGACATTTTCAACCTACGTCCTGTTCACAACATACTGGACTCATTGAGCTGCAGATACAGAGGAAACTCACGTTTAGAAGGCCTTCCTTTTTCCAACTGCTGACGAAGTTTTGATTCAACTTTTGTCGAATCCATACTATTACCGTAGTAATAAATTATTTCAGTCCACATCTCAAGGGGCCGTTTTATTGGGTAATCATACGAAACTATGACGTTTCTGCCTTGGTCCCAGCACTTCTTCAGGGTGGGGGTTTCCTGTTGTGATACATGATACAAAGATTTTGTTTTGGAAGTGGTATGAAGCCATGTTCTTTTTATTTGAAAGCCACAGCAGCTTACAGTAAGCAGGCTATTTTAATATATTTGACTTATTTATCTTAATTAAATAAAAATATATACTTTACCCCTCTGAGGAAGAGTTTGGGTCCAAACAAGGTCTTGATGAAGTTGATGAGATGGTTGTGGAGGTGCTGGTCATTCTTTTTATCAAAGCCTTTGAAGTGGGATAAAGCCAGAATGAGGATCTCTTTGGGGTGACTCTCTGCCCAGTCATGTATGACCCTGAGAACAGTCTGATCACAATGGCAAAACAGAAGCTCTTAAAAAAAGTAGGCTACATGCACATTTTCATGTGGTTGTTCTCATTTATTAGAGAAGCACCAGAATCACATCAGTCAATCATTTGGATTGTGGTTCATAATAAAAAATGATAAAGAAATGTACCAAAGTACTTTTACCGCTCCATGGCACTGGTTACAAGAAGAGTATTTTCACTGACTGATCAAACTTTAGCATGTTCAGGGACTTAGCCAGACTTTTAGAATTACTGAGGTCATGAGTTCATGACCCCCAACTCCTCTGACATTAAAATTTAAGCCTCTAAATTGTAAGTTAATGTTATTTAAAAGTATCTTTTCAGACATTAGTGACTTTATTTTTGATAGTAGACTATAAATGGGACAGGAAATGGCAGGAGATCGAGGGAGATATTATATGCAGTGAAGGGTTACAGCCAAGTCGGCAACCTAAACCAAAAGGTCACCAGACAGCCTTTCAGTCTACAAAATCTAAATTTGTCATATTCTATTTGATCAGTGGAGTGTTATACACAGTTATACATTTATAATCTCTATAAGTTATAAAGTCATTTGTGTATTTATTTACATATTTATTGGCATAAAAGTGGTCAACTATAAACAGGGCTGGATTACTACATGGATAGATCACACTAGACCCTAGGCCTGAGATTCTTTTAGATGTTTAGGATATTTTAAAATGTATGTTACAAATGATTTAATTATTATTTATGGCAGTTGATGATGTTTTCTCCTTTGTCTCCGCCCCCTACTAGCGAGGAGACCTTAGGCGTGTGCTTAGAATACCTGTGTCTAGATCCTGCCCAGAATATAGAATCCAGAAGTGCTGATTGCCTGTAGACTAAAAAATCCTGATACCACTGGTGACCAATGTTCTGCAAGGTTGGTTTAATCCTACTAATAATAATATATAATATTATTAATCGATGTATACATGTATACATAATTAAAAGAGGCTCTGCTCTTATGGTTTACGTATATGACATTTCAATCTTTACCTCCACATCAGTGTGTGTGTACAGCCCATGATGAAAGTAAAGCCTCGTGGGGTTGGTGTCATTCCGCTTTTTAGCAATCCTCAGGTCAAAGTAGCGAACTCCTGCATCCAGTTGCTTTGTGATGGTCTCCTCCTGCATTACAAGCCACTACAACAGTCAACAACATCTTTTATGCACAAGAACATTCATTACTGACTGAACATTTAAACACCATTTACCTGAGTGAGCGCCCATTTGCGCACTATTTTACGTGCACAATAAATCTTGCTTAATCTTTTCAGTCTTTCAGGCTCTATTATAGGAGAGTTGATGTCCAAGTCATAACTCATTGAGTCATGGCTACCTAGGAATTACAAAACACACAGAAACACAAACAACAAGTGTTATAGAATTGTTAAGAAACTTGCTTTTCAGGGAAAACCATACATCTCCAAATTTGATGATTTTGGATTTTTAGCCATGCTAACACCATGGCTTTATGGATGTCATCAATCTGTCTATTGATGGGTTGGTCAGTTCACTACATTAGTCAAGTCTGAAATGTCCTCACAACCAGGCGTATCAGATGGGCGGCCATACAATTTGTGCCAGGGATCCATGATGCCTGACTGTCCTTTCTAGTGCCATCAGCAGGTCAGAGTTTTCACTAAATTAAGGATGATATCTCGACATGTGCTTGATATGTTGTAACTAACTTTTATACATACATTCATGGAGCCCAGAGGAGGAATCCTAATTACTTTGCTAATGTACTGACTTTTCCTTTTGTGCCACCATGAGGTTGACATTTGTGGCTTTGAGTGAATTATCTCCATGAACTATTGGATGGATAACCATGAAATTTGGTGCAGACACTCATCTTTCCTCCCAATTGAATATTGTTGGGTTTCCCCTGTCCATCTATCATGCTCCATCATTATGTCAAAATTGTAATTTGTCCATACCATCATTTCTGACTAAATACCTGCAAAATGAATGACATTCCCATAAGCCTTACCTTTACTTTATGTTTAGAGTTAGCAAATATTACTAACCTTACCAACATTTTTATCTCAATTTTCACGAGGTTAAGTGAAAGACCTCAGACTTTTTTGTCTTGTCTTTTACCAATATAATCCATCCACCTGATTGGTGTGGTATATTAAGATGCTGATTAAACAGCATGATTGGTGTGCCTTGGGCAGCTATCAATAAAAGGCCACTTTAAAATGTGCATTTTTAATCACACAACACAATGCCACAGATGGGCATGCTAACTGCAGGAATATCCATCAGAGCTCTTGTAATTTCCAATAATTTTGCAGTACATCCAACTTGCCCTCATAACCACAAACCACTTCTAACGAGACCAGCTCGAGCATCTGAAACCAGTCACCAGGACAGCGGATGTAACACTTGGTTTGCACAACCAAATAATTTCTACACAATCTGTCAGAAAGCATCTCGAGAAAGCTATTCTGTATGCCCATTGTCCTCACCAGGGTCTTGAACTGACTGCAGTTTGTCATCATAACCGACTAGGCTGGGCAAATGCTCATCTTGGATGGCATCTGGCACTTTAGAGAAGTGTTCTCCTAACAGCTTAATCCTGGTTTTAATGTACTTGACAGATGACAGACAGCGAGGATGCTGTTGTGTGGGTGACTGGTTTGCGAATGTCAGCGTGTGAACAGAGTATCCATGGTGGCAGTGGCGTTTTAGTATAGCTGGGCATAAGCTACAGACAAAACACAGTGCATTTTATTGATTTGAATTCACAGAGATGCCATGACGATGCCATGCCAGTTCTTGCATGGACTCCATACTCACCAGACATGTCACTCATAGAGCATGTTAGGGTGCTCTGGACTGGCCTGTACGACAGTGTGTTCAAGCTCCTGCCAATATCAAGAAACTTCACACAGTCACTGAAGAGGAGTGAACCAACATTCCACAGGACATAATCAACAACCTGATCAACTCTATGCAAAGGAGATGTGACACTGTGTTAGGCAAGTGGTGGCAAAACCAGAAAGACTGGTTTTCTGCAGAAATGCACAACCTCAGCCCTAGTTGTGTGAAGTCTATTAAGTGAGCGCTTAATGAATGTCTTTTTTCAAGATACTTATCAGAGTGGCCTTTTTATTTTAATCAGCCCAAGATACACCTGTGTAATAATTGGCTTTTTGTTAGCATCTTGATATGCCACACCTGTAATGTGGACAAATTATCCCGGCAGTTGTTTAAAACGGAGAAAAATGGTAAAAAGTGTCAGATGGTGAACATGGTACACATAATACCTGCTTACCTTTAGCATGTCAGCACTGTGATTGTGAGCCTTTTAGCATAATGACATTAGCATTTAACTCAATGCACAGCTCTGCCTCTCACAGCCGCTAGTATTTCAATAGACTTTAAGTCCTGTTCAGATAAATGAAAAGATAAGACAATGCAGCAGTTTCAGCCTCATACCTGGAATGGCCAGATTAAAGAGAGGAATGTTGTGAAGTTCAGCTGGTAGTTGGGACATCCAGTCACAGTAGCTTGCTACTTCTCTTCTCTTTTTGCCTTTTGTTGCAGACATTGTCATCTAAGATTCTATATGAAACAAATCAAAGTCAACTCAGTTTCATAACACAGTAGTTTTAGCTAATAGATCACCATTAAAAAAAGCATAGAAACGAAGGACAGACATTTAGAGGAACGCCACTTACCCTGCCAAGATGATTGACAGCCTTCCTTGGGTTCTTTATTACCTCAGATTTGACAGTGCAGACGTGTACAAGGACTGATTTCGTCCTAAACTGTCTTATGCTGCTCATTTAAAGGCTGCGGTGTTCAGGTAACTATCTTAATAGCACTGTCGTAAGAGACAAAAAAAACCTGTACCTGCAGCAGTCAATCAGGTTTTTGTTATCAGGAAGTGCACTGCATGAGGAAATCTAAAAACAGAGTTACCTCTCCCTGTAATGTTTGATGGAGGTCATAAGCAGTTATGGTAAAACTTCCTCATGCCATCAATGTAGTCATGTAATGTAACCATTTTGTAATGGGATCACACCAGCCATGACTACAAATCTAACACGACACAAGAGAAGTGCCCAAAACATCACATACGGAGTTAGTAATTGTTTGTGGTAGCATCATCTAGTGTGCAGGCTCTGTTTTTGTATATTTCACTTGTGCTTCTGTCCAATGTGTGAACTACCCAGCAGCTAGCTTGCTCAAACCATAAAAACCATAACCTGTAATGTTAAGTGTCCCGTTAGTGGTCCACTAGGCCAAGACTAGATCAAATTCCTACTCAACCATACTGTAGTGAAGTACAGATGAACTGATGGGAGAAATGGCAGGTTGTGCCTTCAAAGGATCAAAGTATGATAGTGAAACGAGTCAGGGTTGTGACACTCCCAAAAAATTTTTTGTAACTGTTTTACAGCTGCGTCTTTGGGAAAAAGTGTTTTGTGTACATCACATGACATTGTATGTACATGGTATGGGCACTACGTCAAACAGATTGCTGAAGAGATTACCTATATTTGCAGGCCAACCTGAAAGTTAGCATTTCCCTGATTCACTTGACAAAAAAGCCAATGGAATTTTTCAGTTGGCTTTGGATTATTGTCGAATATAAGATACAGCAATAGTTTTTGGAAACGTAATGCAATTGCCAGAAGTAAAAGCTAACATTGTGAACTACGAAAGTTTGAGTTGGGATAGTTGGCAAGCAAAGTATGCCTGTAAAGGCAAACCAGTGAATAGATTAGTTTCCGTGTTCGTTGTGATGAAGGTTATTGTCAACATTTTTAAGACACATTATGGTTAGAAATTCACAAGTGGGTTATTTAAGAAAGTATTTTATGTCATAGACCAGAACTTGAAATTAAGCTTGTGTTAAACCACAGATCGGGAGTCGTAAGTGCAAAAATCTTAACTAATTTCTGGGTTTTAGGACACATTCCTGCGGCACTCTTTTGGCATCAAAGCCCAGTGCACTTCATGTGGGCTTTCCCTGCTCAGGCTGTTGGACCTGACCGATCAGAGTAGACTAGGTTTTTTGGGAAGGGGGCCTCAGAGAGACAGGAGCTAAAATGGAGTGTTTCAGAAACAGGGTGAAAAGCAGTGCTGCAGCATTGTACAGTTTATGAAAAATAATATGTTGTTCAACATTGAAGCATTTCAACCTATCTTGTAAAAAAACTATGAATCTATGAAAAATCTATGAACCTGGGGATGAGCATATACTGTTCCTCACAGATCATGAATGAACTCTGTCAGAGCCTATGTAAGGTTTAAAAGAAGGGATAGTAAATTCATGCTCCTACAAATGAACAATTGAATTCATAAGCTGTAAAACACACCCTCCCAATACACTCAGTAGTTTTACTGCTATAGTCTTACACAGTCTGGTATGACAAGTAGCTTACGGTGGCTAATGTTATAGTGTTAGCATACTTTGGAAAGATTTTGTTGTGTAACTGACATTACTCACGCAGCTTGCTGTGCCTCTCTTCTCCTTTCACTTTTAGCGTGTTTTAGCATTTACCAATTTCCCATAAACAGTAGCCTCTTATCGTACATAGACTCACCTTTAGAATGCTACTCACTCATTATGTAACACACCATAGATTTATTGTGCAGTGCACAGGGTGGAGAAGAAACAGACTGAGACACTCTGCATTACTGTTTGATTGACATACAGTACTACAAAAACCTTTGACATAAAGTTGTGCCATTGCATGTATGTTTTGTATGTAGTGTCTTTCCATCAAAGGGTGTGTTTCATTGGGTTATCATCTTAAATGAGGTTTTGTAGTAGCTCAGCATTGACACAGATTTAGGTTTCTGTGTGTTTGTTGAACAAGTGAATTAAACTCCAGTTGATTTAACTCTTTTATTGAATTCTAGGAATTGTAATCATTTCTAGGACAAGAAAAAGATCTGCTATCACTGGAAATCCTACGATTGCACTAAGATGTGTGTATGATTGCTGATTGTTGCAAGGCTCTTGGGCAAGGTGACTTCAGGTTTTTTATTTAGCTTTAGCAAGACCGACCATATTCTGGGCTCTGCTGTAGATGGAATAGAACTGTCTGAGGAAGACATCACCCAGGAGCCACTCGCTGTTACCTCCTTTGTCCAAGCCAGTAAGGCAGCCGTAGTGTTTAGTCTATGGGAGAGATTATGGAGAAGAATTTCAGATGTAAGGAGAAATGTTGCGATGGGAGAAAATACAAACTCTGGCAGGGAAAACAAACACAAACCTGACGAATGTAGGCAGAGGATGGGAGGGTAAATTCCTGTCCTTGGATGTGGAAGGTCACATCTGGCATTTGAGGAATATCGTCACAGTTGACAGTCATCTGACCGCAGATGGAGAGAAGAAAGAGTATCAAAGTATCAAAGTTTGGTTCTACTGTTCAGTTTTCAACTCTCTTAAGTTGTATTTTATTCAACGCAAAGCTACAGAAATCTGATTCAGTCAACCAGCACGTCTATTCTGGCACTGACCTCTCCGTTATTGACAGTAATTCCCACCAAACTGTTGATGTTGTCGATGTCGCTCTGAGGTCCAATGACCAAAGATGTGCCAGTGTCCACAATAGCCTGGCAGCCGCCACTGCAACCAACAACCTGACCATTGATAGTAACACTAAAGGAGAGACACAGCATGCATCAGACAGATGTCAAACACTCTTGCCGACAATATCAGTTTGGTTTGGAAACATTTCAAAGGACCTGGGATTCTGTATCCATGGCTTTACCTGTCCATTGTGATCTGCCAGAATCGCTGACTAGACAGGGGAATCCAGGTAATGGGAGCAATGTAGTGGTTGGGGTCAACACCACCGAAGGTCACCACACTGCCTTTGTGCTTTGGTTGACTAGAGAGGAAAGTGAGAACTTTCTGATGAACTCTGATAAATTAACTTATGTCTCAGTAAAAATGTTTTTTCTCTGAATAGGATACTGCAAAGCCATGGTTGTCCTTACGCATTCAGGTACACAGAGAAGAGATCCTCGTTGACCAGGCCCTGATTCATCATGTTGTCAAACACGGGTGTAGCACCGGAAGCAGAAATGGATGGGTAAGCCAGGCCCAGAAAGCCATCAGCATGCATGTACTCCATGAAGGGACCCTCAGTCTTGCTCAAGCCAAAGATCTGGTTTGTCACAGCGATCCCACCCACCTGGCAGCCAAACACAAAGACGATACAGGGGACTAAACGTCTTAAACTAGAGTAGGATCTTTAAAATTATACGATTTTTGGTTACAACCAAGATGAATAACAGCTTTCTGCCTTGAGGATGGTGGGACAAAGCAATAATCAATAAGATCTATGATTACACATGCCAGCTCAAAGTGATACTATGTTATTTAATTTCTCACCGTGACAGTGTCATATCCAAGGATGCCAGTCATGCTGCCAGTGCCATAGCGGATATTAAGAGGACTACCGTCCTGTCTGTAGGTGCTGCTCGCAGCAGGATTATACTTCACATGGTTATCTAGGAAGGTACACATGAAAAAAAAGTTGTTGATGTTTGCTGATATGGTATAGGTTTCCAATAACTTTCTTTGTAGTTCAGCAGAAATAAGAAATCAAAATAAATTGATGCAACCACCCTCGTTATCAGTCATCTTCACTAATAAGTGGCTTTCATAAGGAGCTATTTTAGGACAAAAAGGATTGCGATGCTTCTGACAAAACTAAGTACCAATTCTATCTGCATCCCTACCCCAACCTTCCTAATGTTTACTCAAGACTGTCACAAGACCTGTGTTCTCTTACAGGTAGATCTTGATCTTTCTTCAGCCTATGATTATCTCTGGACCATATCTTTTTGCTCAACAGTTAGCCATAACTCCAACCATACTCACTCTTACTCTATCCCAATTTATGGCATTAAGGTGGCATCTGGTACGTCCTTTATTCAACATCTATTCTTGAATGGGCATCCCCTAGAAGATCTCAGTCTAGGTGGACAGGACTTAACTAACCCTAAAAGTAAACTCTTCAATGGTTTCTGAAGCTCACAAATTACCATTGCAAATGACCTCCGAATAAGAGAAATGAGATGGCAAGCTTTCTTAAAATGGCTACCAGACCTTAGTCTGTCCATGTAACATCTGTCTGTTTATTGAGTGGAGGTGTATGGTATAGCTTTACATACTGCAGGCTGGACTGCTGCAGTAGACAGAGGGCACCCACAAATTTGATGAACCAGTGTCAAAGATGACCTTGAAGGACTGAGGAGGAGTTCCAATGGAGATGATTCCATAGTAAGCAATCTGGAGACAGCAAGAGAAACTGAGATTATTCATAACCAGAACGAGCCATTTCTCAAAGTTCTGTTCATCCATTTGTTTAAGCGTTAGCCGCTGTTACTTACATTAGCATCGTTGGTCATGGGCTGAGTGCCCACAACAAAGCGGTCATCGAACTTGGCCATGGGGTTGTATGGGTACTTGAGCTTGTACTCCTCCCACAAACCCTGCTCCTCCAGGATTTCCCTGGCTGTTTTACCCCTCTCCAGAGGGACCCTAGGATTCACCAGAGGGAGCAACTTATTTCATATCCTTTCAGCTACATTTGTATGCCTTTTTTTTTGCTCATGCGTACTTCTCATTACTTGTACACAGGGAATCATGACTGAGATTTTCATGAGCCTACTGCCTTCACTTAAATTTCTCAGGACCTCATGAAGTGTAAGTAGTAGGCAAAATCCAAAATAGAAGAAGTAAAGGAAAATGATACGGCCGACTTACTGGACGAGGCACTCAGACAGTGCCACCATGGCACACACAACGAAAGCCCACTTCATTGTCACGGCTCTGCTGTCAATTATGTAAGAAAATTGAATTTCAGTTAAGCAGAATCAAGATCTGGTCACAAAGTTAATCACCAAACCATTCAAACTGAAAATCAGCAGTAGTAACATCGTAGGTTTATGTGTACTCACCTGTAGACCCCAAAACCTGAGTGCCTACAGACAGGCATGCATCCTCTTTTATACAGGTGGAGTGACATTTTGCCATTACACAGTGATAAGGCAATGAACACAAATAACCGATAAGTGAAGATAAGCAATGGACAAAATAATCACTGACCTCAAGACAAAGTCAATTATGTGATTAAAAGAAGGAACATAAACTTTTGGAAAAAGCTTGCACACATGCAGTTTAGTATTTGTGTTAATGTTGAAGGTGCTAACTGGTAAAAGAAGTGGCAAAGCATCACTTTGGTAACCCAAAATGTGATATGAAAAGATTTTCAGGGTTAATATAATAATTGTCAACTTTTTGGTTAATGTTTCAGTTTGATGGATAATATTTTGTTTTACTTTCATGCATTTTATGCTTTTCTGTTACTTCAATCTCAACATTTTATTTTAAACTAATAAAACCAAGCTGCATTTTGAATTTGAATGTATTTTCCATGTATATTAAAGTCAAACATTTGACACCTTTACTATCATTTAATTTTAAACTTCAGAGTCAATCCCCATGGCACAAGGCTCTCTCAATAACAGTGTTTGAGCTATGTTATCTTGTGTTTATTCTTATATCAGGATATTTTCCTTTAGATAGATAATAATATGAATTATTGCTGATCAAATATTCATAGCAATGTGTTATCAATTAAAGTAAACACATTAAGAAAGGTGATAGCAGTAAACAGCTAAGCACAGCTAGGTGCAGGCTTCATCGCAAACATGCATATACATGCACACAGCCTGGCAATACATAGCAAAATGGTGACCAAAGTTTGGTCATGATACGTGCCCTTTTGTTATAGGCCACTTCCACTGCCACATCCCCTTTTAGCCAACTGGCATGAACACAAACACACACACTTCACCTCCATGCCAAATTTCAACCTCCTACGGCGAAAAGATATGGCCGCAAAGGGTGGGGACATTTTTCGGGACAAACCAACACATACATTTCCAAAAGTCAAGGATGAATTCATTCTCATACAAACAACGAATCAAACTCATAAGCAATAAAACATACCCCTGCAAAATTTAGTTCATTCAAAGGTTTTATGATACAGTCTTACTTGTTTTGGTGTGACCGGTAGCTTACAAAAGCTAAATTTAATTAAAGTTGTTGTTGTTTGTGAGAGCTAATGTAAGCTCGTCTGCCCTGGCTATCTTAACTTTTAGCTCTTCCTTCGTCCTCTCATAGTGCTTTTCCATGTGTTTAGTCACAGTAGTAGTGGTTTAGTGCTATTTGTTTAATCTGGCCATTCCAGGTATGAGGCTGAAACTGCAGCATTGAAATAATATGTAGCCCAAATTTTGACAGAGTGTGGGTAAAGGAATTTAAAATTGACATATCCATTGTCATGTGAAAAACAGGTCTCTCCAAAACAACTTTTAATTGGCTTTAAAAAGTTATAATGCTTTTATTGAGATTTGTTCAGTTCAGATTTTGTAATAGTACTTTATTGAGTTTAAGAGGTAGAAGAACAACTAACAACTATCTTTTCATTTAGCTGAACAGGACTTTTGAAGTCTATTGAAATACTAGCTGCTGTGAGAGGCAGAGCTGTGCATTGAGTGAAATGCTAATGTCATTATGCTAAAAGGCTCACAATCACAATGCTAACATGCTAAAGTTAAGCACGTATAATGTGTACCATGTTCACACTTTTTACCATTTTTCACCGTTTAAACAAGTAGAAAAAGAAGACTTCATCTGTGCATTCAAAAGGCTTTCTTTCTCATTGTTTTATATGTATTACCTATTTGGCCTTTAATGATAGGAAACTCAGAGAGATGACAGGAAACAGGATGACAGAGAGGGGGGTGACACGCAGCAAAAAGACCGATTATTACACAGGTGTATCTTGGGCTGATTAAAATAAGAGGCCACTCTAATGTATATCTTGAAAAAGACATTCATTAAGCACTCACTCAATAGACTTCAGATGACTAGGGCTGAGGTTGTGCATTGATGCAGAAAACTAGTCTATATATCAGTCAATAAAATGCACTGTTTTTTGTCCATAGCTTATGTCTGGCAATACTAAAACACCGCCGCCACCATGGATACTCGGTTCACACGCTGTGACATTCGCAAACCAGTTACCCACACAATGCCATACTCGCTGTCTGTCTTCTGCAAGTACATTTAAACCAGGATTAAGCTGTGAGTAGAACACTTCTCTAAAGTGCCAGATGCCATCCAAGATGAGCATTTGCCCAGCCTAGTTGGTTATGATGACAAAAGTCAGTTCAACACCCTGGTGAGGACAATGGGTCTCTCTCTGCTCTAAGTACATGGTCAACTGTAACAGCATTGCACAAACGCCAGATGTGACCTTCCACATCCATGGACAGCAATTCACCCCCCCAGCTTCTGCTTATGTCCATCAGGTAAGCATTTGATTCCCTGCCAGACTCAGTTTTTCCTCACCTCACTGCACTTCTACTCAATCTAAAATTATTCTCCTAAATTCCTCCCACAGTATCAGTACTATGGCTGCCGTACTGGCTTTGGCAATGGAGATGACAGCCTGTGGATCCTGGGTGATGTCTACATCAGGCAGTACTATTCCATCTTCAGCAGAGCCCAGAACATGGTGGGTCTGGCCAGGGCTAGATAATCAACCTGAAGTCACCTCGCCCAAGAGCCTTGCAACAATCATGTGTACATCTTAGTGCTATTGTAGAGTTTCAGTACTGCTGTAATGATGTGAGATGTCTGAGATTCAAACCTTTTCCTTGTCCTATAAATGATTAAATGCCCTCAAATCCAATAAAAAACAGTTAAATCACTTTGCACGTTGTTTTATTAAACTGTACAACAAAAAGCCCTATCATACACCCACCGCAAAGTGTTGCACAGTGCAGCGTTCCTCCTCCTCAGTTAGTGTTTGTGCATGTGCTTATATGCAGTCAAATGCAGTTGTTGAGGGGACAAAGGACTGGGAGACAGCGTAGGCCAAAAGTCCATCATCCAAGGAATACATACCTGTCCCTCAGCAAAGAGGAGTGTTACTTTTTAAATAGCAATGTGCTAGTTGCAGGTGCATCTGGCATTTGCGAATGCATAGGAATATGGACGTACAGTTGAGGGAATTTAGTGCCAAAGGAAAGTGACATTACTGCATGCAAGGAAAAGTTTAAAATACCTAAAAGCAGAAGCCCTAAAGCACAGTGTATATGTGTTTTGAACCCATCTTTTCAGGTGCATCAACTATCTGGATAGTGCACCCTTTAAATAGAAAGAATAAAACTGTGCCATTGAATTTAGACTAGCTTTTCATTGGTCTATGGCAGTCACTTTCTGCTGCCTAAAGATAGCAATGCACCATCAAAGCACCTGACCACACCTCATTTAATATCAACACACCCAGGTGCAGAAAGATGGGCCCAAACAGGCAGGACACCAGGATTTCAGATTTGGGTGGACCACAGTAATTCTGGCTGGGCCTCATTAATACATGTGTTAATAATGTTTGCCTTTCATTTATTTATTTTTTTTACAGTTTTCAGTCTTCCACACTTTCTGAGTGCAACACTACTGTCATAGATACAAATCCCAGGTCTGTAATTTGTCAGACATAATGTGAAGCTAACTACAAACAAAACACGTTACATCATTGTATCTTGAAGTAAACATTTATGTAACGCTGTGATCCTGCGCTCTCACTGCAGAAACAAGTGATAGGGGGCTGTGGCAGAGACACCATGCACCTTATTACAAGAGACTGTACCATCAAAATAATTTGATAAAATGTTTTAATAAAAAGCTACTGGTCACACCAAAACAAGTAAGACTGTATCATAAAACCTTTGAATGAACTGAATTTAGCAGGGGTATGTTTTATTGCTCATGAGCTTGATTCGTTGTTTGTATGAGAATGAATTTACAATTACGTTCTAGTTTCTGGTGCTTTCTGCCTAATCTCATTGCCTCAATTCAGTGAATGGAGTTGGCTCATGTGTCATCATCTGACTTGAGCATAGAACTTTGGACGTGATAAAAAAGTGGTTGTATGGAGGGGACTCCTACCGGGGGGCTTCTGGTGGCCCCAATGGAGTTAGGAGTGTCCAGCAGCTCTGCAGGTTACTCTGTTGGTTGGTCCCCAAAAGTGTCCCCCTCCCCTTTTGCGACCATATCTTTAGGCCCTAGTCGGCTGAAATTTGGCATGGAGGTGAATTGTGTGTGTTTGTGTTCATGCCAATTGGCTAAAAGGGGATGTGGTAGTGGAAGTGGCCTATAACAAAAGGGCACGTATCATGACCAAACCTGGGTCACCATTTTGCTATTGCCAGGCTGTGTGCATGTATATGCATGTTTGTGATGAAGCCTGCACATAGCTGTGCTTAGCTTTGGCTACTGATATCACCTTTCTTAGTGTGTTTGCTTTAAGTGATAACACTAATAATTCATATTATTATCTTTCTAAAGGAAAATATCCTGATTTAAGAATAAACACAAGATAACATAGCTCAAACATTGTTATGATGAGAGCCTGTGTGTGGAAAATACATTCAAATTTAAAATGCAGCTTGGTTTTATCAGTTTAAACAAAAGAAGGGGAGATTGAAGTAACAGAAAAGCATCAAATGCATGAAAACAAAATAGTATGCATTAAACTGAAACATTAACCACATTAAAACTCAAAAAGTTAACAATTATTATATTCATTTATCCTGAAAATCTTTTCATATCACCTTTTGAGTTGGCAAAGTGATGCTTTGCCACGTCTTTTACCAGTTAGCACCTTCAACATTAACACAAATACTAAACTGCATTTGTGCAAGCTTTTTCCAAAAGTTTGTGTTCCTTCTTTTAATCACATAATTGACTTTGTCTTGAGGTCAGTGATTATTTTGTCCATTGCTTATCTTCACTTATCAGTTATTTGTGTTCATTGCCTTATCACTGTGTAATGGCAAAATGTCACTCCACCTGTATAAAAGAGGATGCATGCCTGTCTGTAGGCACTCAGGTTTTGGGGTCTACAGGTGAGTACACATAAACCTACAATGTTATTACTGCAGATTTTCAGTTTGAATGGTTCGGTGGTTAACATTGTGACCAGATCTGCTTGACTGAAATTCATTTTCTTACATAGTTGACAGCAGAGCCGAGACAATGAAGTGGGCTTTCGTTGTGTGTGCCATGGTGGCACTGTCTGAGTGCCTCGTCCAGTAAGTTGGTTGTATCATTTTCCTTTACTTCTTCTATTTTGGATTTTTCCTATTTACACTTCATGAGGTCCTGAGAAATTACTGCAGCCATGTGATATTTAAATGAGCAAGTGTCAGCTCTCTGTGTATGAATTGTGCTCAAGGGTTACTTTAAATTTTAATGAAGGCAGTAGGCTCATGAAAACCTCAGTCATGTTTCTCCGTGTACAAGTAATGAGAAGTACACATGAGCAAAAAAAAGGCATACAAATGTAGCTGAAAGGATATGAAATAAGTTGCTCCCACTGGTAAATCCTAGGGTCCCTCTGGAGAGGGGTAAAACAGCCAGGGAACTCTTGGAGGAGCAGGGTTTGTGGGAGGAGTACAAGCTCAAGTACCCATACAACCCCATGGCCAAGTTCGACGACCGCTTTGCTGTGGGCAATCAGCCCATGACCAACGATGCTAATGTAAGTAACAGCGGCTAACGCTTGAACAAATGGATGAATGGAACTTTGAGAAATGGCTCGTTTTGGTCACGAATAATCTGTTTCTCTTATTGTCTCCAGATTGCTTACTATGGAATCATCTCCATTGGTACTCCTCCTCAGTCCTTCAAGGTCATCTTTGACACTGGTTCATCAAATTTGTGGGTGCCCTCTGTCTACTGCAGCAGTCCAGCCTGCAGTATGTAAAGCTATACCATACACCTCCACTCATTAAACAGACAGATGTTACATGGACAGACTAAGGTCTGGTAGCCATTTTAAGAAAGCTTGCCATCTCATTTCTCTTATTTCGAGGTAATTTGCAATGGCTATTTGTGAGCTTCAGAAACAATTGGAAGAGCTTACTTTAGGGTTTGTAAAGTCCTGTCTAGATCACCTAGACTGAGATCTTCTAGGGGATGCCCATTCAAGAATAGATGTTGAATAAAGGACGTACCAGATGGCACCTAAATGCCATGAATTGGGATAGAGTAAGAGCGAGTATGGTTGGAGTTAAGGCTAACTGTTGAGCAAAAAGATATGGTCCAGAGATAATCATAGGCTGAAGAAAGATCAAGTTCTACCTGTAAGAGAACACAGGTCTTGTGACAGTCTCGAGTAAACATTAGGAAGGTTGGGGTAGGGATGCAGATAGAATTGGTACTTAATTTATTATGACTCCTGCTGAACTACAAAGAAAGTTATTGGAAACCTATTCCATATCAGCAAACATCAACAACTTTTTTTTCATGTGTACCTTCCTAGATAACCATGTGAAGTATAATCCTGCTGCGAGCAGCACCTACAGACAGGACGGCAGTCCTCTTAATATCCGCTATGGCACTGGCAGCATGACTGGCATCCTTGGATATGACACTGTCACGGTGAGAAATTAAATAATATAGTATCACTTTGAGCTGGCATGTGTAATCATAGATCTTATTGATTATTGCTTTGTCCCACCATCCTCAAGGCAGAAAGCTGTTATTCATCTTGATTGTAACCAAAATTAATTGTATAATTTTAAAGATCCTACTATAGTTTATGAAGTTTACTCCCCTGTATCATCTTTGTGTTTGGCTGCCAGGTGGGTGGGATTGCTGTGAGAAACCAGATCTTTGGCTTGAGCAAGACTGAGGCTACCTTCATGCAGTTCATGCGTGCTGATGGTATTCTGGGCCTGGCTTACCCATCCATTTCTGCTTCTGGTGCTACACCCGTGTTTGACAACATGATGAATCAGGGCCTGGTCAACGAGGATCTCTTCTCTGTGTACCTGAATGCGTAAGGACAACCATGGCTTTGCAGTTTTCAGAGAAAAACAACTTTTACTAAGACGTTAGCTAATTTATCAGAGTTCATCAGAAAGTTCTCACTTTCCTCTCTAGTCAACCAAAGCACAAAGGCAGTGTGGTGACCTTCGGTGGTGTTGACCCCAACCACTACATTGCTCCCATCACCTGGATTCCCCTGTCTAGTCAGCGATTCTGGCAGATCACAATGGACAGGTAAAGCCATGGGTACAGAATCCCAGGTCCTTTGAAATGTTTCCAAACCAAACTGATATTGTAGGCAAGAGTGTTTGATATCTATCTGATGCATGCTGTGTTTCTCCTTCAGTGTTACTATCAATGGTCAGGTTGTTGGTTGCAGTGGCGGCTGCCAGGTTATCGTGGACACAGGCACATCTTTGGTCATTGGACCTCAGAGCGACATCGACAACATCAACAGTTTGGTGGGAGTTACTGTCAATAACGGAGAGGTCAGTGCCAGAATAGACGTGGTGGTTGACTGAATCAGATTTCTGTAGCTTTGTGTTGAGTAAAATACAACTTAAGAGAGTTGAAAACTGAACAGTAGAACCAAACTTCGATACTTTGATACTCTTTCTTCTCTCCCTCTGCGGTCAGATGACTGTCAACTGTGACGATATTCCTCAAATGCCAGATGTGACCTTCCACATCCAAGGACAGGAATTTACCCTCCCATCCTCTGCCTACATCCGTCAGGTTAGTGTTTGTTTTCCCTGCCAGAGTTTGTATTTTCTCCCATCACAGCATTTCTCCTTACATCTGAAATTCTTCTCCATAATCTCTCCCATAGACTAAACACTACGGCTGCCTTACTGGCTTTGACAAAGGAGGTAACAGCGAGTGGCTCCTGGGTGATGTCTTCCTCAGACAGTTCTATTCCATCTACAGCAGAGCCCAGAATATGGTCGGTCTTGCCAAGGCTAAATAAAAAACCTGAAGTCACCTTGCCCAAGAGCCTTGCAACAATCAGCAATCATACACACATCTTAGTGCAATCGTAGGATTTCCAGTCATAGCAGATCTTTTTCTTGTCCTAGAAATGATTACAATTCTTAAAATTCAATAAAAGAATTAAAGCAACTGGAGTTTAATTTACTTGTTCAACAAACACACAGAAACCTAAATCTGTGTCAATGCTGAGCTACTACAAAATCTCATTTAAGATGATAACCCAATGAAACACACCCTTTGATGGAAAGACACTACGTAAAAAACATACATGCAATGGCTTTATGTCAAAGGTATTTGTAGTACTGTATGCTCAATCAAACAGTGGTGCAGAGTGTCTCAGTCTGTTTCTTCTCCACCCTGTGCACTGCACAATAAATCTATGGTGTGTTACATAATGAGTAGCATACTAAAGGTGAGTCTATGTACGATAAGAGGCTACTGTTTATGGGAAATTGGTCAATTCTAAAACTTGCTAAAAGTGAAAGGAGAGGATTGGCACAGTAAGCTGCATGAGTAATGTCAGTTACACAACAAATTCTTTCCAAAGTCTGCTAACACGATAACATTAGCCACCGTAAGCTACTTGTCATACCAGACTGTGTAAGACTGTAGCAGTAAAACTGTTGAGTGTATTGGAAGGGTGTGTTTTACAGCTTATGATTTCAGTTGTTCATTTGTAAAAGCATGAATATACTATACCTTCTTTTTCAACCTTATATAGTCTCTGACAGAGTTGATTCTTGACATTATGCAACAAAAATACCAAAGCCAAACCAGAGCAATTGATACCATATCTCCTCGGACAAGCACATCAAACTTTATCCCTCTAGCTAGCACGTGACGTGATCTTTGGCAGCCGGGTGTTTGTATTTATTGTGATAAAGCATGGTAGTAGTACTACTAGACTGAAGAGTAGCATGACACATTTTATAAGTACATTTGACTTTTTCTAAGTGCTGTATTGTAGGCTGCCTAAGTATGTGTTCCTTGGAGGATGGACTTTTGGCCTACGCTGTTTCCCAATCCTTTGTCCCATCAACAACTGCATTTGACTGCATATGAGCACATGCACCAACATTTAACTGAGGAGGAGGAACGCTGCACTGTTGTGTCTGTGGGTGTACGATAGGGCTCTTATTGTCATGTCTATTTGTTGTACAGTTTAATAAAACAACATGCAAAGTGATTTAACTGTTTTTATTGAATTTGAGGGCATTTAATCATTTATAGGACAAGGAAATGGTTTGAATCTCAGACATCTCACATCATTACAGCAGTACTGAAACTCTACAATAGCACTAAGATGTACACATGATTGTTGCAAGGCTCTTGGACGAGGTGACTTCAGGTTGATTATCTAACCCTGGCCAGACCCACCATGTTCTGGGCTCTGCTGAAGATGGAATAGTACTGCCTGATGAAGACATCACCCAGGATCCACAGGCTGTCACCTCCATTGCCAAAGCCAGTACGGCAGCCATAGTACTGAGACTGGGGGAGGAATTTAGGAGAAGAATTTTAGATGGAGTAGAAGTGCAGTGAGGTGAGGAAAAACTGAGTCTGGCAGGGAATCAAACGCTTACCTGATGGACAT
This sequence comes from Pagrus pagrus, assembly GCF_965226575.1. Taxonomy (NCBI): domain Eukaryota; kingdom Metazoa; phylum Chordata; class Actinopteri; order Spariformes; family Sparidae; genus Pagrus; species Pagrus pagrus. Next base: position 19,824,567 of record NC_140208.1, on the reverse strand, counting down.
AAGCAGAAGCTGGGAGGGTGAATTGCTGTCCATGGATGTGGAAGGTCACATCTGGCATTTGGGCAATGCTGTTACAGTTGACAGTGTACTAAGAGCAGAGAGAGGGAGAAAAGAAAGTGAAAAAAGAGATGCAAATGTATAGAAAGTTGGTTCAACTAATACATTTTTAACTTCGTTAGGTGGCCATTTAGTCAATGTGAAGTTACAGAAATGTCATTCTGTCAACCAACACAAATTTCTTGGCACTTACGTCTCCATTCTGGCTGCTAGCTCCCACGTAAGCGTTGATGTTGCTGATGCTGCTCTGAGGGCCAACAATCAGAGAGGTGCCAGTGTCCACAATAGCCTGGCAACCACCATTGCAGGCCACAACCTGACCATTGACGGTAACACTGAAAGAGAGACACAGTAGAACATGTATCAGACAGATATATACTAAACCAAATCACTTTGGTTTAGAAACATTTGGAGCGACCTGTGATGCTGTATGTGTGGCTTTACCTGTCCACAGTGATCTGCCAGTACAGCTCATTGGAGAGAGGGATCCAGGTGATGGAACCAGTGTAGTAGTTGGGGTCAACACCACCGAAGGTCACCACACTGCCTTGCTGAGAGTTACTTGAGAGGAAAGTGGGACATTACTGATAAACTCGGGCAATCAGCTGCTGTCTTAGTATTAAAGTAACAGTTTGATGTCAAGAAATATTTCCTTTCTCTGGATTGGATATTGCAAATCTATGACGGTTCTTACGAGCTCAGGTACACAGAGAAGAGGTCCTGGTTCACGAGGCCCTCCGTCATCATGTTGTCAAACACGGGTGTAGCACCAGAAGCAGACAGGCGTGGGTAAGCCAGGCCCAGAATGCCATCAGCACGCATGTACTGCATGAAAGGAGCCTCAGACTGACTCAAGCCGAAGATCTGGTTTTTCACAGCGATCCCACCCACCTGGCAGACAAACAAACACAGCGAATTAAAACCATCTCAAACTACAGTGGGATCATTAGGTTTGTAATGGAAATATCCCCTTCATTTGCTTTTCCAATTTGAATGACATTTAGATATATAATATGAATAATGAATGAACGCTATTTTCAAGTACAAAGTGGTTAAATATTCTTTTATTTCTCACCGTGACAGTGTCGTATCCAAGGAATCCAGTCATGCTGCCGGTGCCATATTGGATACGGAGAGAATTGCCGTTGTGTCTGTAGGTGCTGCTAAGTCCAGGATTAAACTTGTCGTGGTTGTCTAGGAAGGTATATGTGCACATTTAAATTTTTTGCTGATATGACATAATAATTATGTTATGCTTCAGCAGGAGTTAAAAGTAAATAATGCAATTGACAATGAAAACAATGAAAGCAACAGCCCGTTTTCATAAAAAAAAACCACAATCAAAAACCTATACCACAATCACTATCCCCAACTGTTAGAGCAGTTTATTAAGACCCAAATTAAATGTATTGCTAGGCGACGACCTCTAGTGGCTGTAGTAATTATTACAGCAGCAAAGGAGGAAGTCAGGTGATCTTTGTGTCCCGTGTGAAACCAAAAGTCAACAGTGAGTTATATTAACTAAGTAACGTAGTTAACTTATGTCATGTATGTAATGTACATCAAATTACATACGTAATGTACTCACGTATGTAAGTACAATTACCTAAGTAGCCTAGCATACTTATTTTAACCCAAACGACAATCTTTCCCTAAACCTAACCAAATACTTTTGTTGCCTAAATCAAACCAAACCGGGACCATTATAGGTATGCTATGCTGCATTGGTCATGTCATTTTGGTAACCGTGATATGAGTCATAATGGGAGTGATAGGCCATTGACTTATGCACTCATTTAGGTATGAGGAGGTGATTATGAGGCAAAATTATATAAATATGTTGTTGTGTATTCTATTTAACAATGTAGACAACTCCCATGATCCCATGTTACTTTATGACATCATCAAACTCTGTCTTTTGTTGTGGTTTTCATGAATAGACCCATTACGACAGAAATAACATGATGTTTTCTCTGGTCCGGTATTAACTTTCAAACATGTCTGTCAAGTTGGGGAGGTCTTGTTGATGTTGAAAACACCTAAACCTAACCCTAATCCAGGATAAGAGAAATAAGATAGCAAAACTTTCGTTTTACGTACTGCAGGCTGCACTGCTGCAGTAGATGGAGGGGATCCACAAGTTAGATGAGCCGGTGTCAAAGATGACCTTGAAGGACTGAGGAGGAGTTCCAATGGAGATGATTCCGTAGTAAGCCATCTGGAATTGTGGAGACACAGAGAATATTCATGACAGGAATGAGCCATTTCTCAAAGTTCTGTCCATCCATCTGTTCAAGCTTTAAGAGCAGTTACTTACATCAGCATCGTTGGTCATGGACTCAGTGCCCACGGCAAAGCGCTCGTCGAACTTGGCCATGGGGTTGTATGGGTACTTGAGCCTGTACTCCTCCCACAGACCCTGCTCCTCCAGGAGCTCTCTGGCTGTTTTACCCTTCTCCAGAGGGACCCTATGATTCACCAATGGGAGCACCTTAATTTGATTTCCTTTCAGCTACATTTGTACACCTTTAATTCACATTTAAAGATGTTTTTGCTCATCTGTCCTTCCTCTAAAACTTCTCACTATTTGCACGATTACATTCAGATTTACTCGTGAGCACAGTACATATGAAGAGGCCTGACACTTGCTCATCTAAGTGTCATATGTCTGCAGTGGTGCCCTAGGAGTTAATACAGTTTAGGTTGTAGGTAGAATCAAAAACAGAACAAGAACAGGAATGTGTTAGAGTGTAACAGCTGACTTACTGGACAAGGCACTCAGACAGTGCCACCATGGCACACACAACAAAAGCCCACTTCATTTTCTCGGATCTGCTGTCAACTGTGTAAGAAAATACATTTCAGTCAAGCAGAATCAAGCACAGGTCACTAATGTCCGTCACATTACAGAAGGATTCAAACAGAAAATCTAAATGTCTGTGATCCTGTAGTATACTCACCTGTTGACTCCAAAACCTGAGTGCCTGCAGATGGAATTCATCCTCTTTTATAAAGGCGGTGTGACATTTTAAAATTACACAATGATAAGGCAATGAACACAAATAACTGATAAGTGAAGATAAGCAATGGACAAAATAATTGTTGACCTCTAGACAATGTCAATTATGTGACTAAAGGAAGGAACAAAAACTTGGAACAAGCTTGCATACCTGCCTTGTACTAATGGTGTTCATGTTGAAAGTGCTAACCACTATTAAATCACAATGGCTCTCTTGTCAGAAAAAAAAAAGTCAAAGTGTGATACAAAACTATGCCCAAGATAAATTCACAGCTCTAATACATATGAAACAGTTCACTTCTAGTGTTTTATCTTGGTTAATGCTTCAGTATTATGCATATTTTGTTTTTGTCTGTTGCTTTTTATACTTTCATTTTATTCTGTTTACTTTTAATACAACAAATTTTAAATTTGTGTTCTTTCTATTAAATGTCGTTGTATATTGGCCATATTTTCTGTATGTTATGTGTACAATGTGTAATAACATACAGTTGTTAAACTAAGGTGAACCCAAACTGCATGTCACCACATTTGAATGCATTGTCCATGTACATTAAAGTCACACATCTCATATTTAATTTCACTTATTCATTACATTTTAAGCTAATACCACAGTCAGTCACCTTAATGTTGATTGTGGTGTCTCAGCAATAAGTGTTTGGTACTACATTATCATGTGTTTACTCTTGTATCAAGGTCATTTCCTTTTGATAGCTAATAATCTGAATTACTGTTAACAAAATAGTCATAGAGCTGTGTTATCATTTAATCTAAACATATTTTTTTTTAAAAACACTTTGCACACAGCCCTGTAAAAGAATGTTATAAATAAAATGGTTGAAAAATTTAAACTTACACACACTTTCAGACCAAATGGTCACTTGTCTTTATTCTTCTGTGGAGTAAAACATCAACAGGGTCTTTTACAAAAGCTATATCGGCATATAACTGCATTTACAGCATACAATACTGTAATGAACAATATTATGTGCAAAGAAGTAGACAAAAGTGAAAACTTGACTCTATATTTAAAAAAAGTAATTACACTTTAATTGCTTTACAACGGTTCAATTTATACAGATATTACTAATTGCACTCTCTCTTCACTCACAGTAACAACTTATCTTACCATTGTCTGTTTTTATGTGTATGTTCAACAGGCTTTTTGGCCTAAATAATTCACTGGATAATGAAAAAATGATTTGCATTTCCATTATATCTTTTGCATGTGCATGCATTGGAGTCAATTTTTTGTAGCATTAGAAATTCCTGTAAATTGTTTCGCATACAAGACATTTACAAGACAAGAACTTAAGGGGAAGACCTGCCCTTTCTGGTGTGCCTCATGGGACCTTATTTCAGAAAAAATAGGTATCATGGTCAATGGCTTGAGACAAGTTTTTGATCCAGGGCTGGCTTGACAAGGTTTCGGTTTGGGGTTTTTGTGAGTGTTAAACAAGACAACATCACTTATGTGTCTGTTGAGTGTGCAGTCTTTACGTATTTTCAGTCTTAACCTTGATTTGTTTTATGACAAACTACAACTTTCTTGAGTTGAAGATTTGTCTTTTAATTTGACCTACATCATATGTATAATTCATGGCACAATTCAAACAGGATCAAAAAATGATTTGTCCCTCACCCGAACTACTGTACATATTTATTCTGAAATAAGGTCATATGTTGGTTCAGCGGAAGGGGGGAGACTTCTCCTACTGGTCATGCAGCAAAAGCAATAGTACCAATAGCATCTTTAACTCAACTTTCCCACATCTTTCAACGCATCAAACTAGTTACATTTCCGAAGAAGCAACAATCATTACAGTACGGCTGTTCAGTGCTATGTACAGTAGCTGCAAACCACTACAAAGATCCAGTCAGATTCACTACACAGACCCAACAGGAATAGAATCTTTCAACTAAGTTCACTTCCAGTGTAAGCACCTGGTCAGTCTGATCCTTCAGAGATCCAAGCCTTCCTCTTAACTGGGACTCCGTCACCGATTTGTCTTCTCATCCCTTCTTCACTCCTTGGTCTGGTGTTGAATGCAAAATGTTCTCCTCCATTGCCACATGGAGCTCCACCTTGGGTCAGAAAGATCCTCTGAGCTGCATCGGCTGAATGAGAGCTCCCAGAATGCCAAGCTCTTCTCCTGGGGAATCTAGCAAATCCAGTAGAACCTACAGGACACAACTCATAGGTTCCAGCTGCAAGCTTGGCTGCTTCAGAAGTATGGTTGTTGAAAGATGGCTGAAGCTTGATTGGTACTGATTCAGACTCAGAGTAAGTGCTACGTGTATGGGGAACAATCAATGCAGCGGAGTTGTTAAGTGTGGAAGGAGTGAAGGAAAATGATGATGGAAGGGAGACTCGTGGCTTGGGGTAAAGAAGGCCTGTTTTCCTGTGTCTAACTTCTCCTGACGTTTCCCTTCCTTTTTCTTCCAATTCCTTTGGCTTTGCTGACTCTCCGAATGTTGCTGCATCATTGTTGATCAACCTATTTCTTCTTCTTGCCTGAGCTTCTTCCAGTTTAATTTCCAGGCTGTGAACGTCCTCAGTAATCTGATTGACCTGATCAAAACGAGATAGCAGTTCACTGACACAGGGCAGCAGGCGGACCAGGTAGGGCTGGACGTCAAACCCAGGCTCAGACACTGACAAGTCCTCAGACCTCATGGAGACGGCTGAGGACAGGGGACGGGGGGATGAAAATGAGGAGGATAGGGAGGGAGAGAGCGGAGAGGGAAGGGTGGAAGATAGGGTGGAGAGACGGGATTCCTGCGAGGACCTGGATGAAGGGATGTCCATACCTTCGAACTTCACCCTGTGCCTGAACTGGAAAGGAAAATAAATGAGTAGGATCAGCAACATGCATTGACTGCACAAGTTTCTCATTTACTCAGTTCTTCACATGAAATCCAACACAACTAATGCACTACCAACCTCTTTAGTTTTGGTGAGCCCCATCCACAGTTTGAGTCTCTTGATGAAGAACTCCACCATCTCATAGTCCTGAGGTTCAATGTTTGGACGGTGCAGCTCAGCTTGCTCTGCCCTGAAAGATGCAGCAAAAGTTTCCTATAAAACTTTCTTTGTGCAATATTTACCCTTGGAAACAGCTTCTGGTGTCAAATTTGACGCATTGGTAGCAATCACACTTTTAATCTGGCATGTTTACTGGGACCATTTCTATTTTATTAATTCCTTTCAGTACAGTCCCCAGTAGCTCCTCCAAATTATGCTACATTTTTGAGCGTCATTTTTCCGGCATTATTATTGAAACACATACTGCCCATTGCAGACATACTGTCATTGGCCGCGTTTCCCAGATTCGATCGTTCTTAAGGACTTAAGAAGGCTCTTAAGAAGGGTTCGGCTAAGAAGGAGCGCTAAGATACGGGTGTTTCCCAGATGCGTTCTTAACTGCCTTCTTAGGAGAACCTTAAGATCAAGCCAAAGAAGCTTCTTAAGAAGCTCTTAGTGGGAGCTGTCCACCGTGCTGCTGCTGTGCTGAATCAATCGATGCCAGGCAAATCGATCACCCACCTCTTTATCAGCGCGTAAGTGTGTGTGCTGTCAGACCGGGCTGTCCAGGCAAAGAGATCCAACGGCCGTCGCATCTCCGCACGGAGCAGCTGGTACTTTGCCTGGACAGCCCGGTCTGACAGCACGTCCAGTGGAGAGAAGTGCTGACGCACGTCAGCATTAATGTAAACTGTCTGGCTTCGCGCACGGCGACGCTGATGGTTCGCAGCGAGAATGTGCTGTGCGTTTCTCACACGCGCGGACTTTGACAACGCATTTATATACTGTAGAGTAGCAGGTGAAGCCTCTCTGGATGAGCTTCAGCTGAGTTTAATACATCCGTTCCCTTGATATCTGTGAAATGCCACAGGGTTGTTGTTTTTTCATGTGTAGTACTATAAACTTACCGTACTATAAACTTAAATGTGTAATTCAATATAAAGTTTGTTTTCATCTACCATTTTCTTATTTTTTTAATGCGCCAGTGGTCCGCAGCTATGAGCGCATTTCAACACTGAGCATTGTTTTATTATTTCGCAAAGTGGAGGATATAAATTTCCCTGACGCGGCTTGATCACTGAGCATTTGGTCGCTAAGAAGGCTGTTAAGAGTGGGTCAGCTCGATCTTACACTTCCTTCTTAGTGAAAGATCTTCTTAAGCTAAGAGCGACTCTGGGAAACGCATCCTTCTTTCACAGCGTTCTTAAGAGCGCTCCTAAGAAGATCTTAGCACTTAAGAGCTTCTTAACGAATCTGGGAAACGCGGCCATTATCATTGGAGAAGAAAGTGGGTGTTTTGGATTAAGAGCAGCAGACTTTGAGACCATCACGGCCCATGGCATCCTTCGACCACACAACCTGACTGTTTGGACCACGGCACGTAGGAAAAGAGTTGAAATAAGAACCATGGTAATCCAGTTTGGTTTAAGTCTGCCCCTGGCTAATGTCTGGTAACAGAAAAAGGAAATGGACAAAATGGGACTCTGAATGGGAGGCTGTCAAAACGACATGAAATTAGAGACTGTTGTGCCCACAGAGACCTGTCTCTGCCACAAAATGTTCGATCAAGCTGTTGCACTCCGCAGGCAGACCGTGTTCTGAGCCAACACAGTGTAGGACTACAGCTGGATGAGGCAATGTCATGGTTTGAGTTTGTGGTTGTTATTTCCTGTTTTATTTTGAAATTTGGTACTCGTGTGTCATGTTTTGCTTTTCATTTCCTCCTTTTGTCTGTTTTCCCACCCTTTCTAGTCCTCACCTGTGTTCTATTAGTTAATCAACCCTTGTATATATACAGTAAGTCCTTGTTTCCCCTCTCTCTTTGTCTCTTTGTTTGTCATGCATCTCCTGTTCTTGTTCCTCTTTGGTCTTTTCCTTGTGTTCCTGTGTCTCCCTGTCCCAGCTTCCCGTTGTGTGTTTCCGGCTTTTGGCTCCTGATTCCTTGCGTTATCTCTGGTATGGACTTTGCTTATGGTTGGTACTTTGCTGTTTTTGGTTTGTACTTTGTTTGATTTTGTATCTTGGTTTTCTTTTATGGTTGCTTTATGTTAATAAAGCTCACCTTTGGTTTAGTTACCCGCCTGTGTGTTTGCGTTTGAGTCCCCTTTGTTTAACTGTGACAGGCGAGGTGGACTGACATCGATGCTTGGTGCTCACACAAAGTCAGAGTTGATGGACAGTGTTTCCCAGATGTCGAACTTTTGATATGCAGATCCAAATCACATTATCATCACCGTCTTGTTGCTGCTGTTTACATTCACCAAATTCACCACCATCAAGCTTGCTCAGACTTGTTGCAGAGCATCACATGAGCAAAACTGCAATGCAAATTGCATATACATATTGTCCTGTATGCATGAGTATGAGTTTAGTACATCTAAGAACTTGTTGTGTCACTTATCATACTTTTGACATTGCAGTGCTGGGATTTTTACCCACATATCCAAATCACCATACTAGCAGTAATATTTTGTATTCACCTGTATGTACGGATGAGAACAGCTCCACAGAGTCTGGCAAAGAGCCAAACACCTCCCCCCATGAGCAGTAGCCCATAGAGAGGGCCCAGGACTGGATGGACCCTGCATAGTCTTTGAAGAGCCATCCGGCCACGCAGGATGGACAACACAGAGACACCACTCTGACGTATTGACAGAAAACCTTCTACTGAACTGGAGAAGAGCTGAAACAAAGGCAGAGAAATATCAATATACAATATACAATATTCAGTTCAGCTGAACTTTTAGTCTCATACCGTGTTCCCGAGGTGAGTGCAGAGCAGCAGCAGCAACAGCAGGAGGACAGTCAGAGCCCACAGCTCCCTCCAGGCTCTCTGCAGCACTCTGCCTAACACCACCCACCTCCGCACAAACCTCAAGTTTCCCAGGAGCTGAAAACACAGCAATGGATATGAGTTGACTTTCAACAGAGTGGGAAAACTGTGGACGAATTTAGAGTTGCAGAATGATGAACAAGACCTCTCATTTAGCCTACCTTCAGAACAAGTAGAGTGAGCAGAACAGCTGCACACTGGGAACACCTCTGTGCCAGAAGGGCAGCACTGTGGAAGTCGATGAAGTCGTCTGGGTGGGACTGAAGCTGAATGGCACCAACATGTCATCAAAGCAAGCACATGGAACAGAAGATTTTCATTGTGAAAGTGCATTTTAAAAGTCAAATTTAACAATTGCAATCCTTTTCATTGTAGTTATAATGAATATAGAGTTAATGTAGGGTAGCATGTACATGTGGGGGCTTAAAGGGGCAATATGTAAGAATTTAAGTTGAAAACATTAAATAATTAACTACAATCACAGAACGTGAAGAAATAACAGTGATGATATTATGATGTCTATGTATTATGTTGAAGAGATATCCACTGAAGCTAACATGCTAACCAGCTAGCCTCGGTCCATCCCAGTCCAAAGCTCCCATGCTCATAGTGTAAGCACCATCACTCCCCAGGTGCCTTAAGCTCACAGTCTGGACTGCTAGCAGCTGAAGTTAGCAGCAGTTAGCAGTTACTCTGATGAAATGCTGCCCCCTATTTGTTTGGAATATGAATTTAACAGGTGGCCAATTCTTACATATTGCACCTTTAAGTAGTATCTGCCTCCAAATCTGCTGAATTGAACGACAAAGACAAGGTGACAAGTGAAGAACTGACACTTTAGATGAAGGTGTTCATACCACTTGACACTTATGTTGAAGGTAATCTTGATGACTTGATGAGTTTTCTGTTTTTGTTTCTTACCTTGGAAACACAGGAAGTGGCCTGGGACAGGAAGCAGAGCTGCAGGATAGCCGTTGCCAGGGACATCAAGGCCAGGAGAAGCTGGAACCAGTGTCTGCATTGACAAAGATACTGGGCACGCTCGGTAGCCATGGACCACAGTTCTCCGCACAAGATGAGGAGAGCAGAGATGAGAAGAAGAACCTATAAAGCAGAAGGATTTTAACACTGACATTATTTTTGCTACTAATTTTTCATTTGAAAGGATTACGACGTTTGTTACCGTGAGGGCCACCTGCAGGTCCAGCCCAGAGAAGGATGAAGGGATGAGCAGTGGATGGATGCAGAGAACAGGAGTCACTCTATGTATCTGAGTCAACTCCAGTTTTAAGGACACACACAAAAATAAACCAGATTCTCTGTGGTAGTGTGTGAAGTTGATAGAAAGAGTTTTAAACCTACAATGAAAATGGGTAAAAAAAAAAAAAAATCACCATTAGATAGCATCAGATCAAATCAATATTGGTACAGTACTTTTAAATGTCTCTGAAAGAGTAATTTCATTTTTACAATTAAGAGATAAGAGGATGCAAAGAGATCAGTTTGATATCATACCAAAAAAAAAAAACACATCAGAAGATTCAGTGTCCCATGCAAAATATGCAAAATAGTTTGGTAATTTACATGAGAAAATCATCATCTCTTATTGCTCCTTGTGTTCCCAAAGGGAAAAAAAAAGTTGCATTGTTTTGGTTTTTGGAAAGTTTTAATGGGGTGGCATGCCTCATTGTTTTCAAGAGAGTAATCCAATCTTTTCTTGCTCTCAGAGGAATCAACAACTGAAGAACGAAGGTATTAATAAACAGACGCTCAGCATGTCATGGAGATGCAGTCATCTGGCCGTAACAAATCCTCTTACTGTTCCTTATTCCAGTCAGCCATGTGCAGGTCAGCAAGGACTAGGTGTGTTGTTACACTGCTGTCTCCCAGAATGACACTTGCCAGAGGACTGAGAGTATTTGTGTACTGCAGCCCAGGCAATCCAACAAGGTGTAGTGTAGGGTTCTGGTGTAGGTGTGGCACCAAGGTGTGGATGACCCACTCTTGTGCATCCGTCCAGCTGGATGAAGAAAGAATCGACATTAGCTTGGGATTGTGTGCGTACGAGTGCCAGTAACAAAGCAGATATATACAGATGCATGATGCACATCGTCAGGACAATTTCAAGCTTTTTTTCTCTAGAGGTACTCTCTTTTGTTCTGATAATTAGATTGGGAAATTAAACTTTAAAAAGTCATCTAGGCCATTAGTCACATGTGTCCCCAGGCCCACCCACAGAAATGGCTCAGCCTGAACGGTGTGCTCTCTCTCTATCTCTCTTCTACATAAACACATGCAGAATGTATTTGCTCTGACATCATCCTCTTTTGCACAGGTGGTGGTGGTAGCTCCTTCACTGATCCTAGCCACCTCTTAGCTAGTAACGTTGGCGGTAACATCGACCTCCTGGCTATCGTCCGCCTCTTGAGCCTGGCTGGGAGCAGCTTTCTTATCTGATGGAAAAAGGTTGAAAGCCCTCACTAGCGTTCTCTTTTTATTGTTTGTCTTTATCTGGCATCCTGATTTATGTGCAGGTTCTGGCACAATAAGGAAATTCCCTCCAGTATCAGCTAGTAGTTCAGTAAATTCTGTAATCAGTAATCAGTAAATCAGTAAATTTCTCAGGTCATGTGGCAGACCGCCCACGGTGCACTTTAGACATTACGTCAAGAGGAAAGAAAGAAAGAAAGAAAGAAAGAAAGAAAGAAAGAAAGAAGCCCTGTGTCAAGGCTGTTCCAAATCAGACTCATTTGTAGTCATGAGAGGAACACTTCCAATTTCCATTTTTCTGATGACACCAAGTTTTTTAATGTGCAAAAAGCTGCAGTTGTATACAGGGTAGCAAGTTACCTAGTTATTAAGCTTCAATGATGTATCAGCTTAGCGCATTAGGTCCTTGTCATTTTAGACCCTACAAAAGCCAGTACATTTGTGTGTGATAGCGATGAGACATGACACTCTTCACTGCGCAGGGAATATAATTATAATGGTGCTAAAACCCTGTTAGTGACAACCAAAGGCTTCTTTATAGTTTTGTTCAAAGAAATGTGCAGGATAGTCAATTCTTGAATTTGGCAATATCAAAGAAGACACTGGTTGAAAGCAATGCATGCCAACATCCACCTTACCACCACCCTTTTACAGGTCTGACAATAGGACGGAGAATATAATTAGTGGTGTAATAGGAATGTTCCTCTTGCATGTAAAAGATATCTGAGGCTTTCATTTTCACTGAATTCAGCTATGTGCAGAGATAATTTAGCAGTTGGGTTGAAAGAAAATATTTAAAGTCAACGGGAGCATTTTTGAAAAAACACACTGGGTGAACAAGAAGATTTGAGAAATATGTTTTTTTCAGGCCACATATTTTTTTAATGCAGTACCAGGATTAGGAGAACCTCCTCTGTCACTGATGTTGGACATGTGTGCAGTCCAAACATGACAGCATCACATTTTTCTCCCCAGATCGTACAGCGTGTGTCTGCATTAGGTATCTTGTTGTATTTTTACAGCAGGAGACTGAGCGTTGTCCTTACTCTCTGAGTGAAGTGAGGTTAGGAACCCCCAATGGTGCTGTGTGAAGATGGCGTCTGACAGCGGAGTGCAGTAGCCTGCCCTGCCTCTGCTCTACGCTGTCCTGATAGTTTACCATCAGCACCAGCAGCAGAAATAACAGCTGGCACACACAGTGCTACAGAAAAGACAAAGAAGTTAATAAATTAAAATGTGATTGCTTCTGAAAAACAAAATGCTACCAACGCTTATTCTTACCCTCATGAGCGATCGCAGAGCTCGGACTTTGCGGGCCTCTTCTTTAGCTTGCAATAGCCCGTAGCCACATGGCGGCCGAATCTTCCCGGCATGCTCCCCAAACGCCCTCACCACAGTGGTCTCCTGAGCCAGCTGGTCCTCCACCTCTGGATCCACAGGCCTCCACAGAGCTGTGAGGATCAAGGCCTGCACACACACCTGAGTGAAGAAGAAGGAGATGCAAATCAAAGGAATTATCCACCAAAGATCTAAGAAGTTTCTTAATTAGATGACATGTTTGAACTCACCTTTAGAGGTTCCAGCAACAGAGCAGAGGTGAGAAAGGCTGAGAGAGCTGATACCAGCCACATGAGGACTACTGTTCTGGACAAGAAGCTGCCATAGAGTCCGACGACAGCCAGGCAGGCTCCGAGCAGCACAGCAACCAGGGGGTAAATCACACACACTGCCCAGGGAGGGAGCAGACAGCTGGGCTGACCTCGGGCGACACCTGGGATTAAGCAATAGATAGCTCAAACACTAAACACACCAGCTCGCCAGATAAGAAGTTAAAAAATATCCATTTCCAACTAGTATGGATGGAAAGATTGTCGAGTAGCTCAACTACAGTAATTTGAAGATAAACAGGGGGTTAGGGTTAGGGGTTAAAGATTATAAAAAAGTAGGCTACATTCACATGTTAAGTAGGCTGTACCTTTAGGTTTTTGCAAAATATTGGGATGGTTTAAATAAATATTTGGATGTACAATTGAAATAGCTATGAATTAATAATTCAAGTAGCTAAAACTAAACAATATATGGTTTTACTAGTTAATTGAGGCTAATGGATAAATTGTTTAAATTGTTAGCTGAAAGGTACAACAAGGTACTACAACTAACATACAGTAGTATTGGATGAAGGTTTGAAATAGCAAAAAGTAAATGTGTAGATGATTCAAATAGTCAATTTAGCTAAAATTAATGGATGTACAATGGAAATAGCTAAAATTAATAGGCAACAAATTGCAGTGGTTAGCTAACAGTAGCCTAATAGATAGGCTAAATGGTTGAAATAGCTCAAATTATTAAATAGACAGCTGAAATAGATAGCTTATTCAGATAGATGGTTAAGACTTCTATCCTCTGCCACTCCACTCCACTAGCAGTGGTATGAATGCAAACTTCACCAAACTGACCTACACACTGACAACTCAATTGTATCAAAACGTAATTGTACCAATATCGACTTTTACATTATTAATAATGTTGACATCCTGAATGAACACAACTGGAAAAAAACAGGCTTATGGATGAAGGGGTACTTAGGTTCATAGCTGTGGGGGGACATCTGACAAAACGTTTGAGAGCCACTGGCGTAGTACCTATGCGTGTGGTGGAGGAGGAGCGTGTGGAGTCGGGAGAAGGGCTCGGCAGAAAGGTGCTGGCTACAGAGTCTACAGATAGCACAGAGGGACACTTGTAGAGTCCTGTCCCATACAATGAGGGACAGGACTGTGGTTTAGACTTCTGGACCTCTGCACCGTAGAGTGACTTGTCCTCACTGTGCTCTGACCAGCTGCTGCAGGAAGTGCTCCAGCTAAAAAGCAAAAGAATACTGTAACAGAGCAAAAGTGAAGCGCATAAAATTGCATTTGCATGATTCAGGCGATCATTACGTGTTTGAGAGCGAGGAGGTGGTTCTAGGGGAGTCCCGGCCGCTGTCTGAATTGCTGTTAGTTATATCTGCTGTGTCCTCTGCTGCTGCTGCTATAGACATCAGCAGATCTTCCTCTGGTATCAAGTACAAAAATACACAATCAGACTGGGACACACACTGTATCTATCCACATGTGTTTTAAGAGCCTTCTCTCTTAGTTTGTATCCTAATAGGCTTTATACTAATGGCTGGGGGCAAGACACTTTAAGATGTACATGCTTCATAAACCTTCTTTTTCCTTCAGTGAATATTTGAATTTCTGAGTTTATCTGAACAGTTTCTCACCAGATAGAGTCAGAAGAGTTGTCAGATTGTGGTTATGAGTTTGCAATAAGTTGGTGTTGGTGGGGGGGACCTTTTGGTCTAGTGCAGCATGGAATTGATGAGAAGTGGAGATGGGATATTTGCAAAGGGGAGCACTAGATGAGCCAGTGGAGGAGGGTGGGGCCAGGCGGAGCTGCATCACACCCTTTTTTCTCCTCAGCTGGCGTATCGGGCCAGGAGCAGGCGAAGCCTCGCAGGCGTTGAGGGCTGGGGTCGTGTTTGTGAGGCATGGGCCCACTGGTAGATTGAGGAGGCTGTCACAGGACGGCCATGTCCCTATGCCCTCCTCTTGACACGCTCCATCTGTCCGGGGAGCCAAGCCAGACGCAGCCCAAAAATCCAGTATACTGGAGTCAAACGCCTTGCTCTCCAGCAACTACAGAAACACGAAGAACACTTAATGAGACAGGAGGAGAAGAGTAATTGTTTGTGTTTGTTCCCATTTGTGTGTGTGTGTGTGTGTGTGTGTGTGTGTGTGCTCTCACAGATGAAGGACTGTCCCTAACTGGGCCAGAAGAGTCTGGTAGAGACAGGAAGGAAGGGCCGGAGAGGTCTGATTGGCCGAGGTAGACGTCCATCTCCACAGAGTGACACACGGGAGAGGGAGGAACAGACATGTCCACAGCTACCTGAGTTACACACATATAAACACACACCTGCTGCCTGAGCATTTCTGAGTGTACACTAAGATAAACAGGAAACACTCGCTTGTATTTCTTCCATGCTCAGATAAGACTGTTTGACAAGCACAGCTTAGACACACGTCAAATAGCTCACTGTAATGACCTCTAATCAGTGACGCACTGAAGGAAAACTAAGTCATATCCAGCTGATTCAGGTCATATGTTTTCTTTCAGCAGTCACATGTATCATGAAAGTAAAGTTACGTGGCATTTTAAGTTACCTGACTGCGAGCTTTTCGAAACAGGAAACAGAGGAAGCACTGGAGAGGAAACGCCAGTGCTGCAACGGTCATCCCCACGGCAACCGTCTCCACATTAACCAGCAGCTGGGCAGACACCGGTCCACTTGTGGCAAAGGCAGACAAATCAGTGTCATCCTGTCAACTCTGCAGACTGGTTTATATCTGGAAAATCTCAAACTGAATGCCATGTATTGACTGACACAATGATACAATGTGCCTTTAGATGAGCCAAAAATACTATAAAACATTACACTGTATGTTTTACTGATACTGCAATAGAGTTTTAATTAGATTATTATAATAATTACATCTTATGTTATCTTATGTTTGCTATATCATTTCTTTCCTGCCATGAAATGTTTTGGGGTTTGTATTGAGGCCTCTTAGCAGTCCTACCTGTGCCCCTGGATGCCAACAGCCCCGTACCACAAAGCGCCCATTGCCAGGTAGAGGTGCAGCATGAGGGCGCTACACGTAACCCTCTGACCTCTGGTGAAACAGCTGTGGGCAGGGCGTTCCCACAGCGACAGCCACAGGTGGTGCTCAACCATCCCAAACATCAACTGGGAAGCAAAGACCCGTCGGAACTGAGAAAGCTCCTTGGGACCTGCGGAGGATAAATCGAAAGGTTAAAAGAAGTTGTGAGGAAAAACACACCACACAGCCACAGATAGTGACAGTTTCATAAATCATTCAATCCAGGGCTTTGAAATAACTTTCATCCCTGACCTTAGCAAATGAAAACCATGCCAAAATAGAAAGACAATGCAGGAAAAAAGTTGGTACTTGCTGAAACCAAATTACAGTTTATTTTAAAGAAAAATCGAACTGCTTACGCTCAACTAGAATATCGAGTAGCTTGACATGAATATTTTTTGTGACAGTTGGAAGATATATACGCTTACATGAGGCGAGAACTTCCTTCTCCACAGTTCCGTTCTTCTGGTTCTCCACAGAGAGCCAGTCCTCCAGCAGGAAGAAGAACATGTGGTCTGTCTGGATGTCCCAGACCACCACGTGCTGAACGTACCAGGACGGGTCCAGACCTGCATTTACATATATAATATTAAGACTACTTACATTATCAAGTGAGGGCGTGGGACATTACATGTATTTGTGGATGGAGTTTGTTTCTGAGGTGAAAAATGGGATGTCTCCAGCCTCACACCGACACATACTGTACACGTACTGTAAATGTACACATATACTTGCATACGTTCTGTCTTCACTGGCACCTGGTGCAGAGATATATTCAAAATATCAGATTTTTTAAGAGATGCTATTTAATTTTTAACATATTTTTCCAACCCTTGTACTCGGTTATAAAATTGTACACTACAGGAGCAATCAAACTTATGCCTGTTGAGGTACAAAGTGGTATTATAAGAAGGGATGAACTGGGGCTAGCTGGTTAGCATGCTAACTTTAGTTGAAATCTTTACAACAGGATAGTTTTTGTTTCTTCATTCTGTTGATTATGTAAATTTCTGGCCATAGCTCACAAATTGCCACTATCTTCATGTCAGAGCATCTTATATCAATTTCAGAAAAAATAAGAGCCATTACATCACCAGTAGTTTAAAAAAAGATATTTCTAGTTTCCTTGTACCTGTGTTATCGTGCCAGAGGCGAATTTTCCAAACTTCTCCCAGGTTGTCGTCTGTCTCCAGGTGAAACTGGTCCAGGCTGCCACGCTGAAATGCTCCATCCCTCTGCAGATGGCGAGACCCGCTCTTGTTCACACCATACAGACTGATGCCAACATGAGCTGTGGTGCCTGATGGGTCATTCCACCAGTATTAATCATATCCATCATATACAATTAGAGGTTTCAGAAATTTTAATATTATTACTTGTATTCTTGTCTTCACTTTTATTTCTACATCATAGTGATTTGTCCTTGGCTGACCTGCTCCTCGCCTCCAGCCAGTCTTGACCAGCACTCTGTAGTGGTACAGCCCCGGTCGGCCACACAGGGGCACCTGGCTCAGTCTCAAGCTGTCCAAGTGGTCCAGTTTATGGGCGATGAGCCCCACCAGCAGGTGAATTAGAACCAAGACAGCACACACAATCCCCACCAACATGTTACGTATGGGGCCGCCTGACTGCACAGATGGAGGAAAAAAGTGAAAGGCCTGATGACTGATCTTTCTCCTCCTCACTTAGGAAGACTGAGGAATTTAAAGATATTTGAATCATCACAATATTAAAAAAATAATATGGAGAAATATAAGCTTTGTGTTCTCACATACCGGTGGCAGCAGAACAACAGCCCCAGGATGGACAAACAAACTGGCCCCAAACATGGTGAGGTGCTGGGTGAGACAGTGCGCTGCGTGGAGTGTGCTGCCCTCCAGCGGCTGTAGACCCTCACTGCTCCAACGCCTCTCCTTCACACTGTAGAACTGGCACAAAGAGCTGAACACACACACCGTCACATGGACTGGACCGCCGTTGACCAAAGATGAGGTCAGGTTGACCGAGAGAGGCTTGTCTGTCCCGTTCAAACTGTTAAGGAGGAATATTCAGCCTTATTCAGCAAAGTGAGCAATCAAACAGATCAGTGAGTTACAGAAAAGAGCAGTGACTCACAGTGGGGACAGAAAGATGGATTCCTCTGTGGAGGTGGTCGGAGCAGAGAGAGTGAGAGACCATTCTCTCACTAGGGAATCCTGGGATGCATTAGTCCCTGGCACTGTAGAGCTCACTTCTATCTTGACATGTCCCAGACTCACTGGAGTAGCTCCTAGATATGCATAATGCAGTTTGAAAACAGGCTTTTTAATTAATAATTCATGCAAAAACTCAGAGATATACAGTGAGGGTAATTAATAATTATGTAGGCGCAGCATGAACGACTTTAAAAAAAATTATTGTAATTATTTAAAAAACGACTGTAGACATCCTGAAATGTCATGCATACACCGGAACTTCTGTCACAACCTGTCGATCACTATGTAAAATGTATTCATACTTAATGTAGGATGTGGCGGTCATTACCTTGTTCAAGATCCATTTGAAGTAGGGCAGCACATTAATAGTTTTCTAACTGGATTCTTATCATCTTCATTATATAGACAGTAAGTGTTTTTTGAAAGGGCATGTCCTTTTCAAAACAGTTTCTAGCTGTGCCTTTCCAGGTGATTTTATTTAAAAAACATGTAAACCAGATGGTTTTATGTAAAAACCATCTGGTGCATCAGGTCAGTACACGCATAAGTGCATAGAAAGAAAAAAAATAGTAAAAAGCCATCAAGACGGAGTGATCATTAGCATTTTACCAAAGAGCAAAAGTTCGAGATATGCATTATTTATAGCAAGATAAATAATCTACTGTACCTGGGTCCAGGCTGAAGTTGAAGGAGATATATAAACCTGCATTTTCATCAAGTCCATCCACAGCTTTGACTGTGAGGTTCAACCTTCCTTCAGTGGGGAGAGTTACAGTAAGGCATGTCCCATTCCCAGCTTCACCAACCCCCCCATCTCCACCACCATCATCCTGTCCCACAGGGTACTTGTTGGGCAGGGTGACCAATATGGCCTGTTCAGGGTCCAGATCCTTGATTGGTATGGGTTCGCCCTCAGGTGTGCTGAGCTCCATGGCTACCAGAGCGGTGGAAATTGGAGGGTTGGCTGCAGTGAGCAAAGGGTTGGATCCCAATTCTGCATCCATATCAAACAGCACCTGCACCACCTCAGACTTCCGACTCTTCAGGTGAGCGGTAAGGGAGGCGGGGATGTGAAACTGACATGGGTGAGAACTCTTTGATTCATCAGTTGATAACTGAGAGGTGATGATCTGGTTTGGGGTAGACTGGTGAGTGCAGAGGAGATCAGAGGGGTCTCCATGGAAGCCCACTGCATTGATATACGGGGTGGAGAGCGAAAGGGGTGCCTCTCCATGAACGTGTGAATGCATCAAAGAGCGCATTAGGGCCTCTGCATGACCCAACGCCAACAGGGCTATTGTGGAAGCTGAATCCAGAGTGCTTGAGTAGGCTGGATGAGAACTGGAAGCACCGACAGACTCAGACAGAGCAGCGAGGGTGCTACCTAGAAACACAAAGAAAAAAATGTTCACCTATTCTGTAGAGTTCACAATCAGTACATGACTGTTTCATAGAGGAGTTGCTAGTCGACCAGCACCTATGATGTTAAGGATGTTCCTTCCTGTTTCAACGGCTGACAAAACACCAGGACTCATCTGTTCCTCCATTAGATGGATCATCTTCCCCACAGCTTCCAGAACCTTCTCCTGGCAGTTTTCACAAACCAATTCACTAGGGACAGCCTAGGAAAACAGAAATGAAGACATTTTTTTTTTTTACAGAATAATGCTTGAAAGGTGTAAGAGGTGACAAATTTTAAGAAATACTGTATGAGGTTAAGCTCTGATGTGAAATGGCTTATGGTGTGTTCCCACAGAAAACTAAGCACATTTTTGGCGTGTGTAGATTACATATAAAGTCAACGCAAAGCCGCAAATAGATTTATTATTTGCATATTCAAGCTCAGCTTCTTGGAGCCATCCAGCTCTGGAGGAGAGAGTCGTATGTAGAGCTAGACCTTCTGGAGGAATTAACACCCAGAGTCACATTTGAGGCTCAACTGAATTCAAACACAGACACACATCCTCAATGCGTGCCATCACTGGCTAGTTTACGGCTTATGAACAGTAAAGTGTTCTGGCTGTTTGGGGCAAATAAACACAAATAATCTTGCAATCAAATGCAGAACAGTACCTCAAAAAGTTTTCTTTGTGTTTGATGTGAACACACCTTAAGGGTTAAGGTTGGATTTGACAGTATGCAAAAGTAACTGTGGGCACCAATATGAGATTGTTGTCAATTAAATGTTCTTCAAGTTTGGGATCCTAAACTTAAAGAGGTCATATTATGCAAATTTTCAGGTTCATACTCTTATTTGGGGGTCCTAGTAGAGTAGGTTTACATACTATACATTTCCAAAAACACATAATTTTCCTCATATGGTGCATTGCTGCAGCATCCCTTTTCACAATGTGTCTTGAATCCTCCATTTTTGTTACTATCTTTGATGAGAGTTGCACATGCGCATTACTGAACAGGCAGGATGTAGCCAATCAGAGGTAGACTAAGGCGGGTCAGGCCAAGCAAGGTAGTGTGATCTAAAATAACGTCGCTGCAGCAGTAGCAACTGTGTGTCTGCTGACTGACTGGAATGTATATATTTTATAATAAATATTAAAAAATATATATTTATATGTAACGCATGTTACATTGTGATGCACATAAGTCAAGGAAGTTGAGGCTTGACTCCAAACCAGGCAGTGCAGGAACAGTGTTTTCTGTGGGAGAGAGTAACTTCCTTTGGGTTTTTAACTTACCTACAGACCTTGTTACATAACACAACAAAGGACAGACAAAAAACATAATACAACCTCTTTAAGGGTTTTCTGATCACTTGTAAATATTTCTGAGCTGGGAATGACAATGAAACAAACTAGGTGATTACTTACAGTAGATTGTGACAATGCTGAGCTGATCTGATCAACATCCAGCAAGGACGACACAGGAAGAGAGGCCAGAGCTTCGGTCACATTTTTGCGGATCTCTCTTCTGTCCATGAGCTCCCTGCCACTCTGTACAGATGCCATCTGTGGACAGATGGGTGAAACTCAGTCCAAATTCTAAGCAAATGCAAACATTTCAAGATTCTCACATCCACTCGCTCATAATCTTCGGTCATCTGTTATGGATGTGAGCTAGTTTATCATAATCATTTTAAAGTGTAATTCCATGCACTGGCAAATGAGAGATGGTGCTGAAACACTACCTGATTGAGCTGGCTGGTGAGAGCAATGGAATAAGGGAGGATCTGTTGAGGGTTGCCATTTTGGATTAAAGCCCAAAGTTCAACCTGGCTCTTGTTTCTGAGCCACTGACTGGCAACTTCTGCCCTCACTGAA
This sequence comes from Pagrus pagrus, assembly GCF_965226575.1. Lineage (NCBI taxonomy): Eukaryota > Metazoa > Chordata > Actinopteri > Spariformes > Sparidae > Pagrus > Pagrus pagrus. The sequence continues at coordinate 19,802,967 of NC_140208.1, read as the reverse complement.
TTTACAATTGTCAACACTCTGGAGAGAGGAGCAAACAGGGACTGTACTCAGAGTTCAGTAAAACATGACAAGAGATACTTGGCATTATGTGTAATAACATAAATAATTTGTCTGACTGAAAAAACAGTATGGTGGCAGATGTTGCACATAATTAATTTTGCCTGGCTGCATCAGACTCTAATAGCTACCTGTTCAGAGCAATGACCTTTGTCCCCAGATGGTCTTCTACCAGTAATGTAACTGCGATAACTGACATGTTTCTTTCTTGCCCCAGACTTCCCATTGGAACCAGGCTGCCATATGTAGAACGAGTCCCCCTAGGGAGAGAAATTAAGGCATAAATCCAAACCTCATTTCTTAATTCAGTTTTTATTTTTTTAACATTGTGGTCAGGGTTCCTCTTCTTTGTCTATTTATATCTGTAAGTTGAAACCTGTATTCACCTATACAGAGTGAGCAGCGGGCATGCTATGCCAACAGGATGGCATGATGCTACCTGCAAGGTATAGATCAGCTGAGAGGCGCTGGTTTCATCATCTTGCCACCCTGACAAAGGAGAACAGATGTGAGCAAAGAAGTATTCACACTTTTAAACCACCAATTCAAAAAGTTTGCATGATGATTCCTTTCCCCCTTTGAAAACACCAAATATAATGATGTAAATTAGATTTAGCACTGATATGACAGTGTTACCTGAGCAGTTGTAGGTGACTACTGTCTCCAGCAGATGTATATCTGACTCTGGACTGAGATCACACAAGCCTCCGTGTGGAGGATTGTTAAGTAGTATCATCACGCTGGCACTACCCCACTGCCCTCTGTCAGGCTGGGATACATTAAGAGTGAAGGTATAATGCTGCCCTGGCTGCAGGACACCTGAGCGCACCTCCAAGTTAGGAGAGTATCGCCCTATAGAGGTGGTGACCTCGTTAAGGTCAAAAGCCGTTCCAGACTGGTCCTCAGCACTCCATTTGTACTGTGAGAAGACACATACATGAGCCATAATGATAATGCATGTCCCATTGTCAGTGCATATTTGTTGTTGTTATGTTAAATATTAGCACACCCATGGATCGTCATGCGCGTTGGAGAAGACCATCAGAGTCATTACCTGAGCCTGGTCATCACACTGGTGACATTGTCCTGAGAGGACAATGGGGGTGGTGTAACTAATGTGCTGAGGGGAGGACAGGACAGTGCAGGACACACATTCCACAATCACAGGAAGCACAGGAATGTTACACACAGTCACCTGAAGATAAGAGACAGAGGCATGTATGACAAGTGTATGTTTCCCATAATTTGTTGGTGTGCCTAAGTCAAGTTCTTTTACAGTTATCCCTATCTCAAATTTTTTTTATTTGCAACAGAAATTAAACATAACCTTTATACAGCTCTTCACAATTGAACTGTTATTACAAGAAAATAAAAGCAATAAAGCATGATTTTGTGTGACAATGGAGTGAGATTGTGGGTAATACTCACTGTCTGGTTGACAGAGGCAGGCCTCCTCCCTTCCTTGTGTACAGTAAGAGTGAAAATGTAGACAGTGCCTGGGTGCAGCTCTGTGCTGAGTACAGTCATTATACTGCTGTTTCTCCAAATGGGCTGCTTTACAAAATGAGACTCTGTGGAGTTCTGACAACACAAACACACGTCTTACTCACATCTGCACCCAGATCTCCATTAGTGCTAGTTTTGTTATACAGTACTTTAAAAAAATCTCTTAACATCCCAACAGCAATCAGTAAATCAAATGCCCTGACAAAAAAAAGAATAAAGAAAATAATCTGTGTCTGGTGCTGGACTGTACTAAACCCATCCAATCATTTAATTTGGCCCAAATTAAATGAATGGATGACCTATCTGCTTGACTACCCATGCATCCACCCATGCTCTCTCTGCCTATGCACTCATTGCGCATAATCGGAGTCTTCCACAAGGCTAGGTGGAAAAAAGGCTATTGCTGAAGGAATTAGCAAGCTAATCACACAAGAAAGTGCAGCCAAAATTTCCCAATACTAACATGCTAGTTTGACAGCTGTGAGTACTGCATTCATTTTTGACAATATTGGGTGTTTTCTTACATGTAAAAGACACATGAGGTAGTTGAATATCGTTGTGCAACTGCATATAGCCCCTGAGCTGAAAAACAAGCCATTGTGACAGCTAGAGACTGCAGCTTACCCAGTAACGTTAGCAACACAGCACACAACCAGAGGAGTGAGCAGTATCTGCCAGGCCGGGTAGCTATCGGATGGTAGGTTGGCCTACGTTCATGAAAGCTATTTTACTTGTGTTTCTATGATTTCAGTATTTAGTTGTATTAGTATTGAGTTGTTTTATTAGACAAAAACACCAGCGTAGTCAGTGTGGTCACTTTTGCTGTTTTCAAATTTTGTTTTCATTTATAATCTTATAGTTCCTTATCCACCTCATAACAATCAAAATTGATATAATTTTCATGCACTAAGATTGCCTCAACAACAAGTGGCTCTTACCAGTGCCATGAAGGTCCATTTATATTGCAGTGTATCTTCCAGTCCTGGCTCTACATCAGGGTCTTGGGACTTAGATCCATCCAAGACGAGTTCACTTAGGCTGGACCACAGTCTGTGTGAGCCTCCCTTGATGACAGCGATTAGTGGGGAGTGGACCACTGCAATGGTGTTTTTTTGTTGAACAAGTAGAGGAGTGCCTTTGAATGAAACAGTGAATACCAGGCAGTACTGTCCTATATCGAGAGAATGCTTTGGGAGTAAGAGTATAGGTGTGGTTACATCTACCTGATCTCTAAGAATGACTTTGTTCAAAGAGAATTCTAAGTTGTCATAGGTACAATCAGATTCTTTCAGTATCTCCCATAGGTATGTGGTTTTGTAAGCAGAGCAGTTACTGTCAACACTTGCTTCAAAAAAGCTTGGTCTAGACCTGGAGATTGTAGACGGGCTCTGGACAAGAGAAGCTTGAGGGCTGGAACACTGGAGCTCCTCCACCTCCATGAATAGCTGTGCGGACACATGGCTGACATTATTGAAAACTTTGACCATAATGCTGTATTTCCCAGGAATATAAAATGTATAACTGACTGTGCTTAAGTCAGTCACCAATGCGTCAGTGGCGTCTCCAAAGTCCCAGAGGTATCTGAGGTTGCTTCCTCTATTGACTTTCGCAGAAAATGCAACAGCATGTCCAACAAATATTCTTTCTGAATGACCAACAAGCTCGACCTCCTTAACAGGCCATTGAACTGTAGCAGTATCATTTACCGTTTTGGAGCAGATTCCATTGGTGGCTAGCACACTAACAGACAATAAACCACTCTCTGTTGGCGTAAAGATCACTTCTTGTCCCATGAGCGTTACAGGCTCAAACCCACCCAAGTGAAATATCCAGGTGTAGTTGACTGGAAGTTCACTTTGAAATTCTGCTTTGAACTGGTTTCCTTTCAGAGCTTCTAGAGCAGCAGTACAACAGTTCACAAACCTCAAACCTTGAATATGCTCTGAGACCAGAAAGCTTGAAGACACCTCAGCACTACTGACCTGGTTCCAAGCCTTCACAGTAACTACATGCATCCCTGCAGGAAGGTTTGATGTGGTGAACCACGCTTCAACAATGACCTGACTATGAATCCAGTCTTTGTTTCTGAATGTTATAACAAAGCTTACATTGGTTCCACTGGAGATTGTTGGAATGAAAGTAACTTGTTCCTCAGTGCAGAACGAAGACTTGGACATGTTCAGCAATAGACCTTTGATTGCATCCTGGACTGTGACACTGTGCGAAACTGTCTGCCAATTTATGAAATTGGAGACATTCAAAGACACCTGATAAATGCCTGCATGTGGAAAAATGCAGATAAATGTCTGATTATTGGCATTAAAAAGAATGGATTTGGCACCTGTAACTGTCCAAGTCCATTGTAGATCGCTGCCCTTTCGAATGAGCCCATGAAGTGGAACGGCAGCACTTGTGGTGATATAAAATGGATGTGTCTTTCCTTCAATTTCAAAGTCCACACCGTGGACCTCCTCCTGAACATTAAACGCTTTAGTGACATTGCTGTGGCTGAGGACATTCTGAACTGAAACTTTGACAAGACATTGACCCAAACTTGTAAATGTGTGGAGAATAAAGGGATCATGTGTCTGCAGGGGTGAAAGATCAGAATACACATACCAAAGGTATTGCAGGTCTGACCCAGCAACCACAGATACAGAGATATTCACTACTTTCCCTAATGCCACAACGCTTGATTGTGTTGTAATGTGTGCGCTTGTTACAAGCTGTACTGCCTCCAAAGAAACAATGACGGTGGCCTCACCCAACTTGTTAGAGGCCTTTAGTTGAACTAAAAACCCACCAGGAGTTTCAGCTAACATATGAAAAAGCTCTCCATCACCAGTAATTTGTTGGTTTATTCCACTCCGTGTAGCAAGCCAGTGATAAGTGACATTGGAGCCTTTAGTGATTGAGGCAGTAAAGAGCAGGTCCTGTTGGGTTGGTACATACTTCATGTTTGTCAGGTTCTGACATTCAATCCGAAGACCCTCTATTCTTTCAAGTACCTCAATTACAATAGCTGCCTCCTTTCTGCTTACCAAGTTATGTGCTATAACCCTCACTTGATACACTCCTGGTTTCGGGAAGGCAAATCTAAATTGGTAAGTCCCCTGATTGGTTGAGGTCATACCGTCCACAGTCCAGTAGTAGTTGGTGCTACTGATAGAACTGCTAATTGCTAAGATAAGAGTTTCTTCTCCTACTACAGCATAAGGCTGGTTAGTGTGAAGTGAAAGGTCAGAAACAGGAAGTAAAACATTCACTTTGAGGGACACAGAATCACGGCTAACAGCATTTAATCCTGTGGCTGTGACTGTGAACTGACCTGTTGAGGTAAAGACATGTGACACGTTTTGGTTCTGCTCCACTGGAGAGCCATCTCCAAAGTCCCACAGCACCGTAACATTGCTGCCAGTACAACTGGCAACCCAAAATGATACGAATGTGTCAACAGTCAGTGTGTCACTTTGACTATCATGAGCCACAGACAGCTTACTTACAGGCTTTTGAATGGTGATACTGGCTTTGGCTGTTTGGTTGTTGACCCTGTTAATTGCTATGACTGATATATCCTCAATACCTTCGTCTATAAAGATAAAACACTTTTGAGTCTTTTCTGTCCTAGCTATGCGACTAGAGGGGCTGCTAAACCACTTCAACTGGTAACCTGTCATCTGTTCAGGGAAAACTACCACCCTGAAGCATACCTCTTCTCCTACTGCCACTACTTCCTGTGATGGATGCACTATCATGTTGGTTATGGCTGCTTCGACACAGATACTTGTGTTAAATGATACAGATGTAACAGAACTAAACACAGTGAGACTAATATGAAAAATCTGTTGGTTTTGAAATTTGTGCTTGGCTGTTGATTGTCCCCTCACTACAGTCAGAGGTGATCCATCTCTGAACAGCCAATGGAAAGTTAGGTCGGATATGTTCCCATTGACTAGGGCAGTAAGCTCTATGTCTCTTCCACTCATGATGCATTCTGTAGGGAGAACTCCACTAACAGCCAATCTATATACCTCTACAGTGATTAACTGATGAGCTTGGCTGACAGAATTCATGACAGTTACATGTACTGTATAGTTCTCTGGTGACTTATAGATGTGAGAGATCCAGCCATCTGTAAGGTTTCCCTGCAATGACCCATCACCAAAGTCAAAATTCCACATGAGACCTGTACCAGTGGCAACCGTAGCTCTGAAATCTGTAACAGAGCTTAGTTCACTGGGTCCACTGTAACTGACTGTTAATCCAGAGATTTTTTCCACAACTTCCACCACTAGCCAGGTGGTCAAGACTGTCAGAGTGTTGTTCGCACGTACTGTGACGTTATAAAGCCCTGCAGATGCAAAAGTATGACTGACTTTATGGTGGATGCCTTGGACAGCATCAGAGCCGTCGGCAAAGTCCCATGTGTAGATGACGCCGTTAGTCGAGGGCTCTGTGGAAGCTTCCAGAAGGATGGTCTGTTTGACGAGGGCCACGGGAAGGGAAGAGGAAATGAGGAGGCGATTCAATGGAGGGCGGACACTTATCTTCATGGACACATCGGTCTTGTCATATTGGTTGGAGACTTGGACATGAAGTGTGTAGTCATCTGCATAAAACAAACATGCAGGGACAGGGATTTTACCTTGTTGAATTGAAAAGTGGGTACAGTTTCTACCAGCAATAAGGTTTCCCTGTGACAGTTTCTACCTGTGATAATTCCCTGTTGGTACGTCTGACAATACAAATAGTCAATCCATTGTAGATATACAATTTTGATTAATGAAGCTGTAGTTTGTGTGGTTACCTGGGATGGAATAAGTATAGTTTACTGAGTCCTGGACATACACTTGCTTCTGTCCTCCCTCCATAAGCCCTTCCATGCTCTGACATGGAGCAGACTTGCTGTGGATCACTTTGCTACCTCCATCCCCAAAATCCCATCTACATGACATACACCACATGGAAATTTAGAATATCCAGACAAAACACAATTCCACAAGTACATTTCAATTGGTAGACTTTTTGTAAAGTCAAGGGTATAAAGTATGCAAACTCAGTGAATTTTGAGGGCTATTTTAAAAAAATTTGATGCCTTACCTGAAGATGACTGGCAGTGTAATGTCCACTTTGACCCTGAGGGTATAAAGTTGTGTAGCATCTACAGCTACAACCTTCCTGTCAAACAGGAACATTGGCTCAGCCATTGGGGCCATTTTATCAGCAGTCAAGAGGATTTGCCGGTTCTGGGAGCTCACAGGGTTGGATGCTGTCACCTAGCAAAAAAAATGGCAAGTTACTTTTTTTTTTTTTACTGCTTATGGGGATCCTCAGCAAAGACCTAGAAATGTAATATAGCAATACATTATGATTTATGTTATAAAAATATTATCAAAAACGGTAACTGAACAAATTTAACATCACAGAGACAAACAAAGTATCTCACCTTGAGCTTATACTCAGCAGGCTTCTTCAACACGACACTGTAAGATTTTCCTTCATGGGCAAACTTCTCCAGGTTGTCAATCACCCATTTGAATTTTACTGAGGAACCACTCACTACTTTGGCTATAAACGACTACAATGTAAAAGGAGACATCAAAAAGATACAAATGAGAGGAATTATATACTATAACCAAACTCATTTTAGTTTCACATGTTTACATTCCTATGACAGGATAGATGAAGAGTCTACAGCATGTTAGCAACTCAGATTAAAGCACTAGCGGTGCTCTGAGAGGAATTCTAATGTTCAAATGCTAACATCCTCACAGTACTAGCTAATTGACTTGTGTTCCTCACACTGCAAGAGCTGCTGAGGTTTTGATCTCTTCAGTGTTTGTATTGTTCACCATCCCTATTTGGCATGTTAGCATGCTAACATTTGCTAATTAGATCTTCTGATCTAACTGAAGCTTGTTTGGAATGCCTTAAGTTTGATCATAAACCAAAATATCAGACATTTTGATCTGATGATGGTCACAAATTTAAACCTCTTTGCGCCACTATAGGAAATGTTGTACCAATCCAATGAGAAGACATGGATATGTATCACATGATAATAGATTTGACCACCTGGTGGCAAAAGGTGAAAAGTCTGAAAAGGGATCTCCAGATTCATTTGAATTCAACCACTGGGGGCCATGAATATCTGTAGTAAATTCAAATTGCAAATAGTTGTTGAGATATTTCAGTCCAGACGGATGGACTTCCTGGCCACCTTCACCATCTCTAAAGCCGCACTGCTGACATGGTCACTAAAGGAAATGGTAAAATAGGCAGAATGTGTGTCGTAAATGTTTAATTTCATTCTTACCTGTGGAGTTTCTACGAGCATCCTCTGGCATCCTTGTGGCTCAACACTAAGCCCTGTCACTGCCTCATAGCCACAAACGCTCAAACTAACACTCTGAGAGCTCACTGCATCCATCACACTGATGTTCAGTGTTTTAACCCCCTCTGAGGGCAACAGCAGAGTCACAGAGGAGAACCACTCATTATGGGACTGTCTCATACAGCCAGGCCAGGACTGAGCTAGCTCTTCGGGGCAAGATGAAAGGAAGGGGACCCCTGTCTGAAGAACTGGGGCTGACCATGAGCTCCTGGCTTTCTGTCCAGATAGGACCTTGACAACAACGAGTGTTGGGACATTGATTTGGACGTGAATCTGGTTCTTTCCATCTGGCACGGGGTGGATCACACTAAGCCCAAATTTAGATCTCAGACTCGGAGTAGGACCAGTTGTAAGGGCCAAAATATTTGGATCTGTGTGAGTGAAGCCAAAGTCATCAACAGGTTCTGTACCTCTGTGAAGATTATCCACGTACAGTAACCTCAGATCACACACTACCCCGTCTACCCACTGGACTCCTTCAGGAAGAGAGGTGAGGCCTCCTTCCCACCAGCCTCCCCACTCCTTCCCCCTAATGGACATGTAACTCTGGCGCCAAAGGGAGTTTAGAGAGGCTTCACTGTTCAGGCAATGTAGGAATGTTCCAGAGGCACGAGTGTGTTGTATTGCCACAACATCATCAGGGTACAACATGATAGCTCGATCTGGAAGGACCAGCTGTTAAAGGAAAAACAAAGAAAAAATGGATCTATTTTAAAATATTTTGTACTCAAACAATACAGGCCCATAATGGCGGCAGGAAAGGTCTATAACATGAAAGAAAAGGTCAACTCACACTTAAAGTTTTTAGTTCAGAGCTAGGGTTTATTCTCATAGGCATGTCTGCCACCAGGTGGTAGAAGGGTGGTATCGCAAGGTATCTGGGAGGTAAAGCAAAGCCGTGGCCTGTTGTTGCAGAGTCGTAGGGGCTACAGGGACTGGTGGTGTGCACACACGCTTCCATAAGGTGGCACCAGTACTGGCCCATGCTGCAGCCCCCTGTGGTGTTACAAAGTGGCACTGCTGAGCAGCAGGTGAATGGATTAAGGAGAGAGCTGCAACCTGAGGAGTAAAGAGATTATCACCAAGGGCATCGAACAAACTTGAGCTCTCAGAAACACTTCAGAGTTACTATTTTACTGCACCTGGAGGTACCAGGTGGTGGTTGGGGTTGCAGTAGGGTCGGAAGATCTGGACACGGGCCAGAGAGGATGCTGGACTGGGCTGAACCACCAGCTCCACTGATGCCAACTGACCTGCATGACTGAACCACATCCCTGGAAACAGCTGCATCTGTGGGTCAAAGAAGCACCAGAATATACACCAACACAAATTCTGAAATTCAGAAAAGTACTTAAGAACGGAGGAATATACTGTGATGGTATACATTTGTGCTAAAGACCACTTCTTTAAGCAGGTTAAGATATACTGTTATTCACAGTTTTATTATTCAACTGTCCTTTAGTAGATGACAGATGTTTTTGCTCATCACACCCCCGCAATCCTGAACATCAAGTACCCCTTTATCAACATTTGGTCAGTTTGGTCAAGTTTGCATTCATTTCAACAATGTTTCCAATACTTTAGCTATTTTTTCAACTGTTCATCCATTAGGCTACTGTTAGCTCCTTCAACCATTTAACCGTTAATTCTAGCTAGCTATTTTAGCCATTTATCCAACACTTCAATGCTTGAAGCTAGCTCTTGCAGCCATTAATGCAACACTTTTAGCTCGCTATTTCAAATGTTTATCCACCAATTTAGCTTTTCACTATTTATTCAAATATTTTCAGCTAAAAATTTCAAGTGTTAAATCTTGCTTTCTGAATCTGGCTATCTATTACAACCACCTATCCATTAGGCCTATTCTTTGCTGCTTGCTGGCTATTCTTCACACACAGTCGCAACATTTTCAGGTGGTGGAGCTGATTCAATCTATGGAGATTTTCAAAATCATAACATCTATTACAATTTATTTATTATTAGGTAGCTTCTCCAGACTCTTTCCATGTACCCCCTGACAACAGCAGAAATTCTTTGCCTAATAGCCTGCAAATTACCACTGGTAACTGTTGTAGGCCACTGATTCACACTGTTTTTAGTTTCTGACCTTTAACAGCCAACCAATGCCAGCCTGAGACCCCTCATTAAAAGTGTAGCCTATTTGGTTTATGAGGTGTGGAAATTCAACCAAACAGTGATGTTATCTTGTCTTGTGACCCCTTGTTAGGCAGAGAACAAATGTTTCAGACTGACTGACCTCCACTGTGAGTTGTCCGATGTCTGGGACATTGGGCAAGGGCTGTATCTGGGCCTGAGCATAAATGCCGGTCATGAGAACTGATCCAGTCAGGTAACTATCCACAGATGGTAAAGAATCTGCATGAAGAGGAAATAACCATAATCACATCCTGGGACTTTTTGTTTTATATTAATCTGTGGGTATGTTTTTGTCCAGTGAGTCTTACCAGTTACTTCTTTTTCACAGATGAAGAGGTACTGTCCAGCACAGTGAGCCTTCCTCCACCGTCCAAGTGTCCCCAAGGCCTTCTGGGTACACACCCCCTGACTTTCATGGCCTCCAGCCCACCATGCAGGACTAACTGGCTCCATAATCCCAACCTCGTCAGATCCATCTCCGCTCGATCCCTTTAGCCAAACCCATACAGTGCTTTTTCTGAACCAAAGGGGGGAGGGTGTATTAATGGATGTAAACATGAAAGAAGACATTTTTAAAGACCATTGTTTGTAACACTTACACAGGAAAGGAGTAGTGGATGAACTTTTGCAGCTCCAGGCTTTCAGCAGAAGCCAGATCTCCTCCCTGAATCTCTCTGCATGAATCCTGTGCCTCAGGCCACGAAGATGTCATCTCAGAGAGCCAATAGCATCGCCAGCTGCCCAGGTGGATCCGACCACCTTTTGGACAAGGGGTGTCCTCTGGAATGCAATAAACACACTGGACTGATATCAGGAAGAAATAATCAAGGAATATATATAATTCAAGAAATAATATCAGCTGAAAATATGGGACGATAAAATAACTGCAGGTGAGCATGTTAGCCAAAATGATTCAGGATCTCTTCTTGTTTTTAATTTTTACTTTTTACATTTATTTATAAAGCGAAGTCATGTTCACTGTCGATTTGCACAATTAATTAAAACTGCTTAGATGATCAGTCAATGATGAGAGTGGCGGGTTGAGTTCATGATCGAGAATCACATGAGTTTAACAGGCAGGGCCAACAGATGTTACTGGACAGATGTTTCACATTTGGCACATCATCTTTAATAACACACTCTCATATATTCACCTGAAATGTTTTGTTTTGATTAGTGGCTGTTAACTATGTGACATATAATCACCCATTGCTCTTACTAGGAAATCTGAGCTGAACACATTTACAAACGATTCTATGACAGACACCTGGCTTTACTGATGAAACACTGGAGAACCAAAAACCACAACTGTTGTAGTATTACTTATAATGGGAAATGCCCTGTGTAACACAGTACTTCAAAAGTGATGATCCCTTCTCACTGACAAAGCAGGGAAGAGTTTTTTGATACAGTGGATTAGACAGTGGTGTATCACAACTACACAACTATCACCAGTAATGAATCTCAATGTGGAGTGATGTGACACATCTAAAACTAAAAGTAAGATAAAGGGTAGGCTACCTGTTAATAATCCTATAATGAACTGAAATTTACATTATATTGGTATATTAAAAACTGTTTATATAAGGTATATAAAGGTTGGAAATTATAGTCTGAGTGACTGCAGTGATGCCCAACCTGTGTGTAAGGGGGCACACAATTATAAAAAACAGAAAGGGAATAATTTATTTGCTTATATTTGTTTTCTTTTTCGTTGTCTTTTAAATGCAATTTAAAAAATCCTAATATTATATTTTTTTATCTATGCCTCTGTAAGTACTTTGAATTACCTTGTGTCTGAATGGTGCCAGCATATAAATACATTTACCTTGCCTTTCCTTAGAACAAAGGTTTATTTCTTGTGACATTTTCAGTTTTCATTTTTTCATTTTTTATTGTGTAAAATAATTTAATTAAACAATATGACCGAAAAATAAATGATAAGGTGTCATAGGTAGATATTACTACATTTTTAGGGGCCAAAAAGTATGTTGTATGGGAACCACTGAGTCATTGTATGAGTTTCGAGCTACCTGCTGCAAACATCACAACAATATCCCTTTAACTTCTACCACAATTTAAAATAACTTTGTTAAAGCAGTTAAATAAAAAAATGTATAACTAGCAATGAACTGCCTCAATGAACAGTGCATCAGTTTCCCATAGAAAGGAAAATGATGATGTAGATGAAGGAAACTGTAGAAAAAACTTAACTTCCTACAAATGAAACATCACACTTTTCTTCTTATTCTTATTTAATAGAAAATGAAGCTTCTCACCTCCAGCTGCAGTGATCAAAACCACACAAAGAATCCACAGCCTCTGGCTTTGAGATGCGAGAGTACCTGTCATCTTGTAGAGCACATCATACCCTCCTGAAGAAAAAAAAACTACTCACTGTCTAATCACCACAGGAGCATTGTTGAACTCAGTGCCCTCCCATCACTGCATTAAACGTGCTGATTCTCCTCTTTCTTCATGTTATTGCTACACGACTCTCCCCTCATCCTCAGTGTTTTTGCATGAGTTGAACATTTTGCTTTCCTTCCAATTACTCCTCCTTATCTTCAACCCAACTCTGTGTTTTGTAGACACGCTCTCATCTCCCTCCTCTGACACCAGCTCCCCTCGTCCTGCGGACACACTGTGAGTTATGGCAGTGTCGTTGTTTTAAAGGCCTCTTCTCCACTCTCTCTGAACGCCTGGCTGACTTCTACTTTGTCTCTCAGCAACAGCTATAGAAGCGGCGTGGACAGAGGAGGCCAGCGCTGCTCATTACCATGTTGTAAAACCTGGCACTCAATAGAAACAGTCAGACTCACTCAGGCAGGATGCAGCAAAGGGCCCTGACAGAAACAAGACTCACAAACCAAAGAGTTATTGTGGTGTTGGTGTTATTTGGCAACAAAGTGTTGTGTTTTATATGTTCGAGGAATTTAGAGGGATCGGTAACTTTTCAAGGCTGCCAAAACCCTTATTTTTTAAGCCAAGTAGGAAGATGTTTCAAATCTTTTCTGATGCCTTGTGCCCACGGCCTGTTGTCCGAGCACTAACACCGAGACCTCATCACTAACTAGACAATGGCTCTGTGACGCAGAAGCAAAAGAAATAGACCCGGCTGTAAAAGAAAGGATGCCTTCTGGGTTGCCTGGAGAGGGAACAGATAAAGCAGAGGGCGGTGATAAGGCAACTATGGCTGAGAATTGTCAGTCCATTGCTATGGAGATGATTGTATTTCTCTATGTGACATAGAACTTTTCCCCTCCCAGGAGCAGCAGATTCAGCAGGAGGAAGCTGTAGCCTACTGGCTACATCAATAGACTGAGAATCCAACAGTGAAAGTATTCAGTACATTTACTTTAGTACTCTTCTGGTACTTCAGAGGGAAACATGGGTATATTTCAGTATGTTGCAGACCAGCCAACCAAGTGACAGGCGGAAGTTTCAGCTCCACTACTATACATCTACAAAAAAGTTATCCTGTTTTAACAATGAGCTCACAGTATATTATCTGTAGTTACAGACAGTACAGGAATTAAGCATAGACAACTGATCTTCTACGTCTCCACATTATGGTATGACTTTAAATAGCTGAGATTTTTTCTGAAGCTTGGAGTGTGCACTCTTAAATGATGAATTAATGTTTCAACATTTACCTTTTTCTATTTGAGATCACTCACATTTGAAATCATCTTTCTTTAATTTAAAGCCATATAATTATGCAGCGTGACAACTACAAATCAGATGCTAACCCACAGTGCTCAGTATTGAATAAATATGAAAAGTCACCTAACAATTACATTAAAAAGTCATATGGATGACTTGTAACTCTTATCTTCATAACTACAGTTTAATTTCAAAATGCCCCTTTTCTTAAGTCAGTTCAAATTTAAAATGGCATTATTCTATTTCACCAACAATATTGATCATTTAAATCTGACATGAAACAAAAATTGTCTGTAAGATTAGTATAATTAAAATATGATGAACTCCAACTAAACTCAGCTATCATGAAGATAAAAACGATGACAACATGCCATAATCATAAGTTGAGGTTTGATAAACCTGAAAAAAATATTTAAAAAATTGTTGGTTCAGTTAAATATTTTACAATTTATCCAAATTATTTTTCTTTCATTCAGTGGTTACTTTATTTTTTAATATTTGGAATTGAACAGGACAAGTGAACAGTTGAATGATTAAATAATAATCATAATCATCAGTATTAACACAATTAGATAATTACTAAATAATTGAGTCTGAATAATTTCTTAAACCATTTCCCAGTTTTATGGGTCGAATGTATATTTGACAAATATACAGTATTCGTGGGATTATTTCATAATTTTGAGTTTTTTGATCCAATTTAATTTATGTTCGAGTTTTTTTTATGAATTCAGAATAAAAAAAATAAATATCTAATTTGACTCATCAATTTATAATGGCTTGTTTAAGCGGGTCAACTAATTCATTGAGAATAATTTAACTATGTAAAAAGTGGCAGACTGACCACAGTGATCATTCTGTTATAACAGTTTGAGACACTAGAGGGCAGCGATGCGAAGTTTAACTCAATGTGATACCTGACATGAAGACGACGAAGAAGAACAACAAACAGGAAGATGAAGAAGGCAGCTGATGGTGACATATCTTAGGTAGGCCAATATTAAAGGAATACAACTTAACTGTTTAGCTTCTTTATGTTGCTACAACTCTTTTTAAAACAAGGAAACGCTAAGATTTGTGTTTTGATATCTTACTGGACATATCGGTTTTCGTTTTAAATTAATATTTAGCGAAAATGCTCCTGTTGGCCCTGATACGCGACGTTACTGGTTCCTGTGTGTGTAACGGAAAGTCATTAAATGGCAAACACTGTAAATACACAACATTTTCAGCCGGTCGTCGGTTCGGCATTCATTTAATTACGTTACAGCAGGTCACAGTTGGACACCCATCCTGCTTATTCAGAGCAGCACGATGTGAGTAGACATAGCTTTTAGAAAAATGTATTGTACTTAGCTAATTATACGATATCATGTAGATACTGCAAGCCGAATTTTCCAGAAGAGTTCAATTATTCACAAGGGACATTAGGTTGTGACCAGCTATGTGTGTATTTTCGTCGACAAGTCATTAAACATTAGATTATGAGACATTTTCAAGGGAGTTTGGTTTAATGAGTTTCAATGGGGGTGATGCAGCAGTGTGTCTTGAAGCTTTCTTATCTAAGCTTATAGAGCATCGCTGCAACTCAGAGTAACAGACAAGCTGTTGAATGACACTCACATAGATGGATGTGTCAAGAGCTGAATTGTTTTCTGTGCAGGTTAAAGTATATTTGTTATGGGGAAGACGATCAGTGTGTTGCTCCACACTGTCATTCCAGCACACATCTTAAAGTAGGCATTTGTCACAGATATATTTTGGTGTCTAGTTAATTTTGTCTGTGTTTGTTCATATTTTTCAGCAGGTTCTATGCTCAAACTAAGGACCTCTGAGGAAGAACAAAGGAGTTGTGAAATTTCCCAGCTCAGACAGGCAGTGTTACAAAACAATGACAGACTCCTTGATGAGATGCTCTGCCAAGAAATCTATAAGAAAGTCATCAACTGCAGAGGCGGCTGGGGCATTGCAGGCACGCCTCTCCACGCTGCGGTGTCTAAAGGCCACCTCAGCTGTCTGCAGGTTCTGCTAGCCCACGGTGCCCTGGTAGACTGCGCGGATGTCAAGGCTCAGACGCCTCTTTTCGCAGCTGTTCGTGGCAAGTACCTGGACTGTGTCTTAGCACTCCTCAGAGCTGGGGCCAACCCCAATGGCAGCTCATCCAACAACTGCTCTCCCGTCCTCACTGCTGCTCGGGAGGGCGATGTGGAGATTTTAAAGGAACTGCTTAAACATGGTGCCGAGGTGAACTCCCGCTCCAAAGTCTTGCTCTGGACTTCCAGTGCCAGGGTGTCCAGCGGGCCGCTGTACCTGGCAGCCGTTTACGGTCACATGGAGTGTTTCAGACTGCTGCTCCTCTATGGGGCAGACCCAGATTACAACTGCACGGATGCAAAGCTGCTGAATTCTATCAAGCAGCCCAAAACTGTGCTGGAGATGTGCCTCAGGCATGGCTGTGGCGTGGAGTACATCCAGCTGCTGATCGACTTCGGAGCTAACGTCTACCTCCCTACGCTGATCATCGAGAAGTCAACCAAGCAGAATGAGGCTGTGGAGCTGCTTCTACACGAGAGAGGTACTGAATCAAACTGCACATATTCACACATGTGACATGTTACTTCTTTAACCTGACTGGATGGAGCCCCGAACCTGAAATAGGATGGATTTCTAGCTCGAACTGGATGATAGGGAGCAATGGGTCAACACTTAAGATTTAAGACCATTTATGGCTTGCTGAAGTTGAGCAGTAATGTTGAGACTCATTCTCAATTTTGGTACCAGGTATTTCATGGCTCTGTAATTTCTGGATAATTTCTTCTTATTTTCTGATAATCGCTAGAAAAGACAATCTATTTTAGTACCAATTACGGGGAAGCAGAAACAGTTTTCATGTGGTAGAATTGCCATAGTAACCTAGTGGTTTAGTTGTTGCACTGTCATGAAAAATGTTAAATTTGTATACTGTGGAGCTGCAACTAATGAATAATTTGGAATTATGGAATTATCTGTTGAGAATTTAAAAACGTTGACCACAATTTACCAGAGTGGGCGTCTTAAAATTGCAGAAAGAAAAGCATGTTTGACAGTTTTAATAAAATCAATAGTTGGCGGTTAAATTTGTTTTGATTGCCCAAATGATAAATTGAGTCATTGTTGCAGCTCTTTCTCTACAGGCAAGATACAATTCTACATATATAGAGAATAAGGTTTCCAAAGATTTGAGAAACTCTTATTTTCCCCTATAATAAGTATAAAATTATGGGTTTTTTTTCTTAGAAACTTTCTATAAAATTATTAGGAAATGTTAAGGTAATGAAAGACCAGTAAAATAAAATGTTTTTGGTATTTACTCCAGAAAATGGATACACACAGGACTCCGTAGTTTCTTGGTGGCTTATCAATGACTAACAACAGCAAGACACAAAAAGAAAGTATTTTCTCTTTCTGATCTGACATTGATATTGATAACCACTGAAGTCCCTCTCCAACCCTGCTATCTGGAAGGGATTTTAGCGCTTAAATTGCAAGATAAACATCACAAACAAAGACTCAAATATTCCTTTGGCCTCAGACAAATCTTGTTAGATGAAGCCATTGAGCCATAACTTTCTTCTTGTCATCTCCAGGAAATCCAAAGGCCTTGACTTCCCAGTGCCGACTCGCTGTCCGAAGTTACCTCAAAAAGATCAACAAGATCCACTGTATCGACCAGCTGGAAATGCCAACAAGTCTCATCAACTTCTTGCAGCACAAGCCAGTCCCAGTCACTGTTCTGTAGCTGTGTGAGCCAGAGACACAATGTACACGTTTTTATTTGAGCTAAAGTTTTTGTTTGGTTTGTAGACTGTTGGCTACCTTTATCTTTTTTTTTTTTAAATGACTTCTGTCTGTTCATGTGCTGTTGTCTTAAGACTGATTCCTAAGTGAAAGTATTAAATGTGTGGATAAGTTGGGTGAACTTTTGTTTTATTTTTAGCACTAACACCCTGCAGCTATTGGAAGACCTCTCTGAAGGAAGCCGTTTCTTGGTGTCTTTGTCACATGTTTGTCACAAGCTGTTAACTTCCTTTAACAGAGCTTTGCTTCAGTGAAAACTAAAAGACTGTGTTCATTGAAATACATGCACAAGTTGTAAAAAAAAAAAGCTCGAAGAAAAACATGACTTTGCTCTTTTTCTTGAAATTGAGAGTAATGTTCACTTTAATCCCATCTATACTGTATAAAGTGCAATAATTATATAGGTTGAGTGGTTACATTAAAGAATTTCAGTGAGTTTGAAAGACAGTGAAAACTTGCCTGTTAGCTTTTCAGGGAAACATGTCATTTTTAGGTAAACCCCTGGCTCTTTGGAACAAGACTTAAGTCACAGTCATGGTAACTGCTCTGTGACGCTGTAAAGTAGTGCTTTGAGACAAATGCTAACGATGTTAAGAAGGTAGAGCATCTGCACCGTCTTAGATAATCATGTTAACATGCTAACATTTGCTGACTAAACACAATGTAAAGCCGTGGCTGATGGGAATGTCATCAGTTTTTCAGCTATTCAGTCATAAACCAACATATTCACCCAATTAAAATTTTCATGTGATAATTGTGCAACGCCAGTCCATTATTATTAAGTATTTCACCAATTGTTGACTTGCATGATTCGCTGCATAAATCACTGATGGTGATACGTTTGTTTTTTTCATTACAGATGATAGTTTAAGTTACAAGCTTAGTAGTTTGAGGGAAAGTTGAGTCTTTGAAATTTGTCCATGAATTTTATAGCATCTTAGCATTTTGCTCTGGGTGCATTCAAAATCGACAAAGTTCCCATTTTAGCTCCTTCAGTCTGGACCAAAATGGTAGAACCTGCACTGATGAGTAAATGATGGTTTAATACATCTGTCTTTAAATAATTTAAGATGTTATCATATATCTTACATCTATACTGTCAACATAACAACAGGGGAATGTCTTACTGTATATAAGCTTTACTCTTATGTTTCGATATCCTTAAGCATGCAAATGTTTGACACATTAAATTATGTTGAGTAGTCTTAAAAATGACACAGTTTGCTTGCAGCCTTTGAAGGCCTGCTATTGGTTGATTCAGTGCTCGAGGAATGTATTTGGGTGGGGCCATATCAACAGTTAGGGAGTCACGGGACTCGGCACCTATGTAAGACTTTGTGTTAAAAGTTATACGTGGTTTAATTTTGCAAGAAGTCTGAGTCCTACTTTTAGCAAGAAGTCATTGACTCATGAGTCAGAGTTTAAGACCAGTTTTTTACAAACTGGCCCAGAGCTGCGTGCAAGAAAGAATGATTGAAAGATAAAATTTCAGGGTCTTATTTTAGGTTTCGTTGGATTTGTCTGCTTAATCTGTAGGTGAGTATTCACTTAAGAAATGAATGTCATGTCATAGCATGTATAACCAGAAAAGCAGACAGTTGGACACAACATGCTGTGCGACTTAAAAAACAAGTTGAAGAAAACTGAGAATCACTTGGTTGTTTAATTATATAAATACATTACATTATTAAGAGTTTACTTCATCAGCATTTAAATAATTAGACATGGCCCTCAACATGATTCTTCAGACTGACCTGTAGATGACAGCAGACTGTGCCCTAAATAAATGAAGGCACTACATTTGGTTAAAAAGGAGACCGTATCATTTGTTTGGAGTTTGTTACAGAACAACATCTGAAAACAAAGTCATAAGTGTGTAGACAGATCACATTTGGAATTTCACGTTTCAGTACACCAAAATCACATTGTACCTTGCTTTAGTGCAACAATGATCAGAATAGAGTAAGCATTACGAAAGCATTCATTGAAGGTCCAAATCAAACACCAGACTTCAAGTATTGCAATCATGAGGAAATACAAAAAACCAGAAGCAGTAAACTAAAAAATGACATTCATTTAGATTTCATTACTGACCACTTTTGTTTTGAAAATAATCTTTTGTAAAACAAGAACTCAAAAAACTATCCTCTCAGCAAAACATTCAAATGTTCCGGAGTCAGGAGAATATTCCAAAATATTCAATACATCATTCTGAAATGAGATATCATTTGTAGAAAGTTACAGCTGCTCAAACAAAATAACTGCCAGCCTGTGAATAAAAGAAAACCATTCAAGTCCAGTCATCCTCATAACTTGTTTTACAAAATAGTTCTGTGTTTCTGTCATTTCTGAATTTCAAGTAGCAACAATTCAAACTAAATAGATAAATAGTGTTTCAGAATAAAACACTTCATTTGGTCCCCTTCTTAAAAACTGAGCTCAGCAGCGCTGTGATGACATCACGTCCCTTGGTTCTGCTGACATGACGATAATTGTCACGGTAACCTCAGCCCAGCCCCACGTCTAGTGACATCATCACTACGAAGCCCAGGATGGAGGTCCAGGATGCCAGCTTCCCGTTTCCACTGGTTGACAATGAGTTGGAGCGAAGAAATTGGACATTAGTCAGAAAGAAAGTGAAAGTCTTTAATCTGGCTGAAAGACAAAATCTCATCAAATTCACTTGAGTATCTTCTTTTCCTTCTCACCTGACTTGAGCTTCAGGGATGATGTCATCCACCACCACATAAACCATTGCCCCAGCAGCAAACGCTAACGCATACGGCAACAGAGGTTCTGCTAAGACAACGGCGAAGGCACCCAGCAACCCAGCAATAGGCTCGACCATGCCGCTGAGCTGTCCATACCTGATGGAAAACAGTAAAAGTCAGTTGCATTGTTAGAATTTAATGTATTGTTATTCAGTGTTGTTTCTGACACAGTGTATAGACACACATGTTTTTCCTTACCAGAAGGCTTTCCATGTTGAGACCCCAGAACCCCGGAGCGGCAGGCTCACCGCCAAGCCTTCTGGGAAATTCTGGATGCCAATACCGATGGCCAAATTTCTGAGGGGCAAAACCAATAAACAACCAAACAAATAAATAAATTATAAATGTTCACAACATACCTCTAATGTAATGTAGTGTAGTTTAGTTTGCTTTTACATAAAAACAAATGGAGCCTTTGAAAAAAATAAACTGAATTTAAATTAAGGAGAAGACGAAATAAAAAATCTTGAGCCATGCTAGCAGCTCTGTGAGGCTGAGCTCAGCAATGCTTTAAGCTAAATGCTAATTTTAGTACAGAGACAAAGTTAACATGCTGATGAATCACCAAAGTGAACAAAGATATATCCTCAGGGCAACATGAATGTCTACACAAAATGTTATGCAAATCTTTAAGGAAGATGTTGAGACATTTCTCAAAACATGTGAAAACTCGAGCTACTGGTAACACAAGATTAAGTTAGGGGATCACAAAGGTCTCAGGAGTCATCCACTGGGAACCATGAATGTCTGTACAATGTGTGGTACCAATCACCCCAGTAGACAGTAAGATATTTCAAAGTATATGTGAAACCTGTTAGTTGGTGCAACAGAAAAAGGACTAACAAAGTCACTCAGAGTTATCCTCTGGGAACCATGAACATCTTTGCCAAATTTCATGGCAATCTATCCAATATTGTCAAGACGTATCACTTAAAACCAGAAATGTCAACTTTGAGGTTTCATCCTCTGGGGACCAATATTACAATATGTTTGTATGAATGTCATTATAATCCATCCCATAGTTGTTCAGATATTTCAGCCTGGACCTGAGTAGCCTGGTCAACAAAATGCTACCCACGCTGCTACCTTGCAAAAAATACATTGTGAGCAATGATGCAAATCAACGTGGATGACTCCATTCCGCTATGTTTAACTTATAGGATTCTTGCATCAGTGCCATAAAGTTCATTTTGTTGTGTCCTAAAAACACTTTAATGCTGGAGTAGTTCATTTAATTTCTGATATGAGGTATATTTTGCTACCTTTTCAAGAAATATGGCTTTTAGCAACAATATATTTTTTGTTGTCAGTCATATCTCTGATTCCCAGAGAGGAATCTCCTGCTCAACTGTAAAGCAATTTGAGTTGCCTTGTATCTGAATTGTGATATACGAAAAAAACTTGCCTTGCCTTGCCTTAACTTCTTATCATTTCTTCTTTGGCACACTCGACAGTGTAGAAAGATGAACAAGCATCTGGATTAGGACTGTATTAAAAAAACAACGCACTCGGTTTGTGCGTGTGCGATGTTATTGCCCTCTCTTATCTCTTCAATGTCAACAAGCATCCTCAGTGATGCAACATAAATTTAATCACACTGTTCAAACTCCAGTGTTACAGCTGACAAACACGCCTAAGCATCCTCAGGCAGGGGAAAATAACTTCTGGCTCATTGCTGCTTGATTCTTTTTACAGCTCTGTTCTCACAAGGTGAGTGAATACTTAAAAATAGTTTGTGCTCTTAGTTTCATTTTTTTGTTTGTTACTTGGCAGAGTTTGAGTGTCATATTGTTGAAAGTGTAGCCACGGATGAATGAAAATGTAATAAGGGCTGGAATCTTTCCATGGATTTCTGTGACACAGGCCATTTGTGAGCATTTTCTCTGATGTCATGAGGTACTGCACTTGCTTGAAATATAAGCACATGTATCCCATGGTTATCTCTTAGAATGTGTTTTGTTTGACTGTATTTCATTGTGTTTTGATGCTGGTTTTAATCCAGATGTGAATAAGGAAAAGTAAAAAATGATTAAAACAAGTCATTTAGTAAAATAACAAATTTAGAAGGAAGTGCAACATTGGTAGAGGTATGCATTCTCTGAAAGTTGGGACCATTGCCATGTTTGATAATCTCATTGACAGATCAGTGGGTAATAAAAAAAAGTAAGTTAAACACACTACATTTCTGATAGATTTCATGTCTTTTCTTTGTATAATGTCTTGTGCCTGTTGTAGTATGCAAATGTAGATTTTTGTATTTATAATTAACAGAAAAGTAAATGAGTGCCTCTGACAGCCATGATACATTTTGTTAGAATGATTTGCATTGTAAAATCTAAATTCTTTGACATTTTGGGAAATATCTTGATTGGCTTCCTTGCTGAGCATCAGATGAAGCAATTTATATCACCATCATGTCTGTCTATTCAGTATGAAGCTGAAGTCTGCAGCCATTATGCTTAACTTAACATTAAGACCAGTGACAGGAGGAAACAGCTAGCCTGGCTCTGTGTATAGTGTAATTAACAAGTTATACTGTATCTTGTTTGTTCAATCTACACAAAGAGTATAAAAATGACAATGTATGGTGTTACTTAAGGTTATGTATGGGACCTATTTCTTGACTGGAACCAGTCACTGTGAGGTTGTTGCACCACAAGTGGAGATTCCAGGAAGTCTCTCGTAACTGTCTATACTGAATTAAATAAGAGACTGTTAGTGTAGTGCATAGACCTGAAACAGGGAATTTGCTACCCTGGCTCTTTCCTGACCACTGTACGGGTTAAACACAGTAGATCTTATGTGTAAGTGAGCTAAAGAGGTGCTAGTAGGCAGATTACAAGCCAAGTTAAGCTAAACTACACTAACCGTCTCCTGTACCTTTTATATTCAAGGGACAGATGAGGGTGGCATCAAGCTTCTCATGTAAAGGTTTAATTATGCTTGAAGAGATCTAGTTTGTATGCGTGTCATGATGGCATAGATTGTTAGACAGGACATTAATAATGTTGCACTGGCTTGTACATAGCAAAGCTGACAGAGATAGTTGTAAAAAAAAAAAAAATGAAACAAGAGAGCTTAAGGGAGAAGGTCGAACCCAGCAGACCAATTATTGCGTAAAAGTTGTTGTAAATGTTGGTTTCATAAAAAAACAGGGCTTGAAGACAATTAGTAAAGGTAAACACACTTCATTAAACAGTGCTCTGCTCTTCTTGCTCCCAGAAAAACAGCAAAACGGAAAATGGGCCAATCGTTGTCTCCAGAGCAGCGACAAGCAGAACTTGACATGTACTCCGAGGCATTGTTTAATTCACAAGAATGGCACGGCATTGGAATTGACAGGTAGGCACACTCACTGCCCAAAGGAAAATGCGTGCCTATGTTTTAACTTCAAGGTGGTTTAAAGATATGATAACCTATAAAGTGGAAAATCATAGAGTCACAGTGTGGAACCTAGGCCTATTTGTTTTATTAAGTTCTTCCTCTTAGTTCACTAGTGACAAATCAAAAGAAAGGAAAATGACTTAAGCAAATGTTAGCCAATAAAACAATTTCAACATACCTTTTACCCCTTGGTTTATGTATGATAATACACTCCAAGATATTTTAATATAAAAAATGCCTCTTCTGCCTTTCATCACCCTAAGTCTAATCCAGTCTAATTCAAGTGGAACATTTAAGATCACCCTATATAGCCCTACCCCTGCTGCTGATGTCATCAACAGTACTACCTCAAAGCACTGCTGTGCCAAAGTAGCCAAGGCTACAGCCTTACAAAGCTGCTAGCATGGTTGTAGACTGCTGGTCTTGTTAATTCACATTCAACCTTTCAGAAAATTGTCAAAAAAATATAGCAATAGAGATATTAACATAGGAGGAAAGTAGGAAAAAATAAAGAATTATAACAGTATTTTGTCATTGTGAGCATGTTAGCATGCTGATGTTAGCTTTTATGTACAGTAGCTCCAAGCTCTACTGTGCCAAAGTACAGCCTCACAGCTGCTAGTATGGTTGTAGACTCGTAGATTCGTAGACTTGTTAATTTGCAGTCAAACTTTTAAAATAGAAAAATAAAAACAAAATCTGATAGTAAGAAAGATATACATATAATAGTATCAGACATAAGTGTTGTACAGTAGCTTTGAAGAAGGTGAAATGCTTTTGATATTCAACCACACAAAGTTATTATTTATCAAACTAATGATTATATCTCTCCTCTCAGCTCCATGCTAAAATACTTCGGACTCAACTCAACCCAAGTGCTGCATGATTATAGAGATCAAGTCTTATACACTGGAGAATTCAGTGAGGTGGCGAGCATTGTAGAGAGGGTGGGCTCTGCACTGGCTGGGCTCAACGCGGTGCCTAATGCTGTGGGACTTGGGGCTCTCATCATTTCATTGATCTTGGAGACAGTTGGGAAGACATTAGGGAAAGAAACTATGGGCACAGCTGATATGTTGCAAAGGGTGTTTGCACAGGAGAAGGCCAATGAGGTAAGACCCTGATCTTTCCTAGGATTACCGACCTTGTCCAATGTAGTCCTATTTTTTAACTGAGCATTTTTAATTATGGTCGGATCTAAGGCTGTAAATAAAGATATTGTCGACTGATCATTCAGTCTATAAAGTGTCAAAAACTTGTAAAGAATGTTTTTTTTGTCCAACCAACAATCCTAAACCCAAAGACTTTTCATTTATCAGTGACAAAGAAAAACAGCATATCCCTTAAGAATTTAAAAAGCTGGAACCAGAAAATTGTTTGACATTTCTGCGCAAAAATCACTGACTGAATAATTGATTATCAAAAGCTGAACACCTTATTTTCTTTCGATCAATCAATTGACTAATCGTTGCAGAGACATTTAATTAATGTTTTTATTCATACCTGAAATGACTACCATCAGTTTCTTTATCTAAGAATTTATGAAAAAAATGTATGTATGTAATTGACCGATACTCAAACTTTGCTTTCATGAATTTCAACATTCCAATCCTCGACTGTGGAGGTCCGAGACCTGATGGACGAGTATTTAAAACGTCTGCGGATCAACTTGGGGAAACCACAGCTTCAACTAACTGAGACCAGGCAAATAGAGACCGGTCTTAGTGTCCAGCTCACACGGCTGAAGGTGCAAAGCAGTCAAAATCTTTTATCCTTTTTTGAAAGATCATCCCACCTTCAATGAACCGAATATTTTAAGATTGAAGTTAAGCCAAAAATCTGAATTCTTAGTTTACACTTTTTAAATGTAAGAACCATGGAATTTCCATCATCAGAAAAATGGAAAAAATTTAATTATCCTGTGAATCTCCTTCTTTCTAAGAATTCCATGCTGATAGATGGACATATGACCTCTCGGTTTCTCAAGCAGTGGGTGAACGGAGCTGCCTTCCACACCCAGATGTTGATCCATCAGGCGCGTCTAGAGGGGACTGGAGGCTCCAGAGCCATGCAGGCAGCGGGGATTTATCAGCAACAGTTAAACCTTCTTCTGGAGAAATACAAAAGCTACCTAACACCTTATATATCTGTGGCAGCAGAAATTAACTTGTATTATTCGTTTTGTTGTCTGATGTACGAAGAGAACAGTATTTATTCCCCTCCTGTTCAATGTTTCAACCTGCGGGACCGGTACTGTTACAGTGGGAGTGAAGTAGTTGAGACTATGTTTTCTAAACATCAGATCACTTGGGCAAAGACTTATTTCTCAGACTTAAGAGCACAGATTCCAACTCTTGTGAGCCAAAATGGCACCTTTCGTATTCAAATATGAAATGTACCATCTGTACTTGTGAAGCCTTCAGAAAAGGTCATGTGGTGATATACAAGAAAAGGCTCACACTAAATTGTACGCTCAGTAAAATATAAAAGATTGAGTTGCTGTTATCTTTTTCTTTCACAAATAAGACTTTGATCCCTGGGCATTTGCTACTGCTATTTACAAATGGTCATGACCTTAAAGTGGCTCAGCATATCAGCATACCCAAACAGCATATCTTACTTTACAGACTTTGTTAATTTGACATTGACTGACACAAAGACCCACAGGTGACATAGTGCTGATCTGACACCACCAGATTAATTTGGGAGGCATGGTGGGAAAAGAACAGAGTGACACCTGTCTTTTAGTCAGACAGGGACCTTTCCTGGTATCTGCAGTACCATCATGAAACCACTAGATGTAAGCAGCACACAGCTCAGACCCAGACAGCTGCCATGTTCTGCCAGGCATCCAACTGCAACCCAAATTCTTACCCTACCCTTTACACAAGTCCACAGTCTGTTCAGCCTGCTGCTGTCTGGCAAAAGATAGAGAAGTAGAAGTCCACTACTGTACCAGACTAGAGAGCAACTTCTTTCCTAAGGCTGAGACTGCTGAACTCGTCCTCAACACTCTACCATAAAAAATAGTTTTCTTGTTTGGCATAAAGGGACTACAAATTGCATTTTATTGTATAACCCGTTGTAAAATGACAAATTAATTAACCTTGAGACCTGCTTCCTTTGAAGTAAACCCCCAAATTTTCAACTGTATACAAAAAGACATCTCAATTATTGCATTCAGTTAGTCGATTTTCTAAGGACCTTCATGGTCCTTAGAATATGAAACTGACTGATTTTTTTAATTTTTTTTAATTTTTGAATGAATGTCACAGCCTGTTAATGGATTGCTGGGCAATTTGGTACAGATGCCCATAAAGCCCAGAGGATGAATCCTGATTCACGCAGTTGCGTCATCTGTTCAAATTCAAATTTGTCCAATACTTTGAATATGTAAATATTTGC
Organism: Pagrus pagrus; assembly: GCF_965226575.1. Lineage (NCBI taxonomy): Eukaryota > Metazoa > Chordata > Actinopteri > Spariformes > Sparidae > Pagrus > Pagrus pagrus. The sequence goes on along the minus strand of NC_140208.1, from coordinate 19,775,790 downwards.
ATGTGGGCAGTCTGGAGTTAGGGGGAAAAAGGGAAAAAAAAAACAAGGGCACAGCTGATATGTTGCAGAGGGAGTTTGCACAGGAGAAACCAGTAAGATCAAACTCTTTTTTGGGGCTAGAAAGTGAAACCATTTTTTTCTTAATTAAATGAAGTTGGTTATTAAATTGGTTATCATTGAGTGTTGTTAACAACTTTTTTTTTTTCAAATAAAAGAAAAAAACCTAGTGTAACCCATATGTTATAGCATAGAGATAATTATATTCACTTTTAATAAATAGATTTATAGTGAGAACAGCCTTGTTAAATCAGATGCTGGTTCAGCAGGCTGGACTGGGTGGGCCATAAAATGGGATATGACCAGAGCTCCTTATGTAAAGACCTCCTGATTAACAACTGTCACTTCTCTCTGCAGTACTATCATGTAACCACTAGATATCAGCAGCACACAACAACAGCACCCAGCACCAGTAACCTAAACCACACTAAACCTTTACCTAATCCCATCCATATGAATGGTAAGCCTAAACTTTATTCTCTCATACTAAGAAAACACCTTTTTTAATGTTAAGACTTCAACTTGATTGAGGTATGGAAAACCAGTTACAGATCCAGATCCAGAATTTTGTGTCCAGCTGATAACAACAGATGATTGAATTGCCAGACACATAAAAAAAATCCCTTTATGAAGTACCCGCTAGTGTGGAATCTCTAACTTCGATACAGTACTGTACTGTGAAAAATATATTTATTTGATACCACGTTTGATACCAAGAGAAAATGACACTGAGGGCATAGAATTTGAGATTTTTATGAAAAGATTAATAGAACAAGACTTGCGTTCTGTGTTAAGCACAACAGCATTTAAGTTAATACACTCCTGACCATAGTCATGACACTGCAGCGGTGTGTGTGTGTGTGTGTGTCAGCTTTCAGTCGGAGTGAAAAGAGAGAGCGAGAAAGCACAGCTAGTATCAGTATTGATAGTGTGGAAATTGGGGATTGAAACAGTTTTAAAAATTTGTCGAGCAATTTTTGGATATTTCGATGTTTTTGTCAAGACTAATAGCTACTTTTTTCTCACGTGCCAGTGAAGAAAGTTGACACTGCGGATAAATGAGGATGTGTTGTGTATGTGTATTTGTCTTGCCTTAATATCAATCTTACCTGGCACTTTCAAAAGTAGCAGATGAAGTCTTCCCAATGGCTCCAAATCCAACTCCCACAGCCAGACCCTCTGCAGATAAAAAACACAGACAAGGATTCTTGTTAGTGTATTATTCTGTCATTTGCTTACCTTGAAACACTTTGTTACACATTGAAACATGATTTTTCATCAATAGAAATGCAGAACAAGAAAACTACTACAGTCCTAGAGAAGACCTTCACTTGAAGGTCATTGTATTCTTTTATTCATCATTACCTTCAATAATCATGCTACTATTGAATGAAACCTGCAACCTCTCCTAACCATATCTACGGAGCCCTTTGGATGTAGACTACAGATCCATAACTGAGAGTTAATACTGCAAGGTTCTACCTCTACAACTGCGCCAAAGAGGGTTTTTCTACAGTCGTGACCACTGTATGTCTCTGTTCCCTCTGTAGGTGCTCTGTACACTCTGAGCAGCATCCCTCTCCTCTGATGTGCCATTTGTCTCATCTGAAATGCCTGTCATGCACACTTAAAGCAAACACCAGTCAAATTGAAAGTGAAAAGGTCACAGTGGGTGATGTATCTATGAGTGTATTTGTGTTTGAGTGTGTGTGTGTGTGTGTGTGTGTGTGTGTGTGTTTGCAGTCAGAACCACAGCCTCTTTTGCATTGGATACTAAAAAGGTAGAGCTACTTCATATGCTAATGAGCAGTCACGTCCTGTTAAGCGTTTTATAACACAGTTATTACAATGCTAACACAAGCTAATTTACAGATTTTTTTTTCGTGATGCTAAATAGGAGTAAGCATCAACTTGACCACTGATCAAAGTTCAAAATACTGAAAGTTCTCCTCAAATCATCTAACATTCATCTGACCAACGAGCAAATTGTTATATTTGATGCTACATCCTATTATCATGCAGGCATGTCATGCTAACTTGTTAACACTGTCTTGTTCGCATGTAAACACGTTATTACATTAAATCACTACACACAGTTGTAGAGCTAAACATGAAATGCCCTACTATGAGAGGCCCACAGAGAATGAACATAAAAACATGGCCACCACTGGGGCTTTCTTCAGAGCCGTGTTTTTCAATGACTAGTGGTAATCACCTCAGAGAAGCACATTTCTTCCTCCTCTTTCTATTGTTTCTGTTGCTTAATGACCATTAAGACAGCTTTCAGACAGCAAGCTGTTAACCCTGCCACAGTGGCCAATGGACATGTCTGCTGGGACCCACTGTTTTAAATACATTACATTTACTGGAATGGTAAGCAATATGGCCTGATTCATAGAGACTAATCTCAAAAATTCATTGGGCTAGTATAAAATCTTACTATTAAGCAAATGTTACTCCAAACAGATTGCTTTTTAACTGCTGTCTTAATAAACCAGTGTGCTATAGCTAGTTTAGGGTCCTCAGATACAGTTAAAATCAGGTTCCGATCAAAGGAATAGTTTAACATTGGGGGAATTCTCTCATTTGCTTTCCTGGCGGAAGTTAGATGTGAAGATTAGTACCATTTATGTCTGCAAGCAACAGCCAGCGGGTTAGCTTAGCTCAAGGCCTGGAGTCTTCTCGTCCCTGTGAATTTACAACAAGTGGAGATTCTAGAGAGGCAGAGGACCAAGACATAATCCAGCACACAAGTATGGGGAAAACCTTTGTACTATTTCAACCAATGAGGTATTATGTATTAATTAGCTCAATTTACCATTGTTGTGCTGCCTACCTATGCAGCAGGCTGTGTTGGTGGCAGGAACTGTTGCCTGTATAAAAGCACCTTCGCAGCCACACAGAGCTACTTGTGTAATTGTAGACTTGAGGTTTTGCTTTTCATTTGGAAATAAAGTCATAAGCAAGAAATTAAGAGTGGGGATGTTATGTTTATTTGTGCCATTACGTACACATATTAGTATGTACTATATATCATATTATAAAATGCCATGAATAAATGCCAAGAGCTGAGGAGTTATAGGAGCCCATGACTACACATACCTGCTCTATTTACTCACCTCAGCAGCAGAACACCAATCAGACTCAAGCACATTACAAACAATTACATCAGCTATTGGCAAATACAAAGATAAATTGAGCATAGCGACTACAGTAGTGTTGGGCTGACTTAAAAATCTAGTTTAAAAATGTATGAGGGTGCAGCAATAGTACAGTCCATCAGGGCAACTGCAACATGTTGTGTTTTCATTTCTCACGCCCAACATTCAACTTAGCCTATCTTCATCTTAAGTTTCACATCAATTTGAAGCAGATAAAGGAGGTATAGTTTGTATTAACAGTGTAATACAGGAACTTTAACAAGGCAAAAATGAGCAGCGGCTCAAAATGAGGATTTGTACCGCAGGCTACAAAAACAGTGAGTATATGCTTATGAGCTTCAGCATAACCTGCACTAACTTGTTACTGATGAGAGATTTCTCTTCAGGACTTCAGACTGAGAAATATAGTAGCACTCTCAGTTAAGTACATCATTATAAGACAAAAGCTCAGCACCACCTGTGGAACTGAGCTAATAGGCTATCCCAGGCTCCTGCTAACTAGCCACATGCTGCTAGTTCTCTCAACCTGATGTTATACCTGAAAATGCCAGTTTAGCCAGTTAGCACAACATCTAAACAGTTGAATCTCGTAAACTGGACTGGGCTGGTAAAACCAGAAACCCACTCAACCCAAATGGTGACTGATCCAACAACTAAAAACAACCTTTACAACGTACAGACTGACGAGCACAGCCTTGCTGTTGAAAAGGGTGGACACAGGAATACCTGTGCTGTCATTGTACTCTGAGTAAACGTGAAAGCTGGAGCTACACATGCTTACCAAATATAATCATGCTTAGAGAAGCACATAAAAAACTGGAATTCATAACCAAAGGTCACCTATTAGATGAATAAAAACTACAATTACTACTAGGAGAGGACTCAAAGAGCTTTAAGTGCATTACACTTAGAACAAGTGACAAAGATTAAGATAAGGCACGGAGAGAATGAGAGAAGTAAGAAGATGCAAATAAGAGGAAGGAGAGCAGAAACCAGAGAGAGTAAGAGATTGGTATTCTGGTGCCCCTGCAGCTGCAGACCAGTGGCTACTTCATCATAATCTAATGCCTGTCATTACCTCTGATAACAGTGCACACGGGTTATAATCAAATTCCCTCCGGCCCATTACAGGGGGACATATTGTAGTACCATTATGAGCAAAAGGACCCTTCAGTCATACCGTGGGTCCCATCTACTATTCACCTCAATCCTTTGGAACTGTCTGAAATGCCATGGGGCTGGTAGAAACTCCGTTGGCATTGGAAAACCATCAACTGTTTTTGAATAAAACATTAGCTGAGTTTCAGTGGTTGGTGTTTGACAGTTGGAACAAGGCCCAGAAAAGACGTTTTTTAAAATCTTAACTGATTTAAAGAGACACATAAATGAATTTTCTTAAATGGTAAGGAAATGTTATCACACACTTAATGTTACTGACATCATCCTCTTAATGTCTGAAACACCACTGATGCTACTATCTGTTGGACCTCTGGGAAAGTTAATACATCAATAAAAAAAACAGTATAATCTGCTCTTTTGGAACAAGAATAAGGGTTTTCTGACAATAGCTTCACCCCTATAATACGGTTACACAGCTGGAAATGTTAGCTTGAAGTTTGTGTTCCAAGACAGAGACCAGGGTTTGTAGGGGAGCACTAAACGCCCACATACCTATTAACATACGTTTTACTCACAAGACTCATATTTTCCTGTCTTTGTCTGCATCTCAGGGTTATTGAATGGCTATCTTGAGGATTGTTACAATATTCTGCAGGCAGCAAGCATTCTGCATTGAATCAGAGGGCAGTGCCGTGGCTCCACAGTGAGGAAGTACATTTGACGTGACATTGTTGTGACTTCAGAGTGTTGTCAATGTCCAAAAACATCAGAATCCTATCTTTTGTATTTTTTCTGTTCTTATTGAGTGGATGGTTGGAGGAAGTCTTGACAGAATTATATGCTTTTCCATCACATTACATTACATCAATTTGGAATATGTTTTTATCCTATGTGACCTAGATTTTCATCAGCTCCTGTAGCAGCATGGCTCTAGGGATGGCAATGCTGGTTGTTGGACGGTCCAACCACTTTAGTAGTGTCAGTAATAATTCAACAACTGTCCCAAGAGGATGACTTTTGACTTTTTTTTTTTTATATCTTAACAGTGATTGAAAAATTGCTATGAAATTTGGTAGAGACACTAATGTTCCCGTCAGGATAAATTATGATCCTGTTACTTCTCATCTAGTGCCATCACCAGGTCTAAATTTTATTTTGTCCAATACTTTGTCTTTTTAATACGGCAATGGCGGCTCCTCAAGAGGTAAGTATAGTTGCTAAAGCATCAGTTAAATCAGAACTGGAGAGTATATTTCATTGGAAGAAGAGCAAAGAACGGCACTAAAGGCTTTTCTTGATGCAAAATGTTTTCACTCTTCTTTTGACTGCCTTTGGTAAGAGTTTGATTTACCAACTGGCTTTACTTGTGTTAGCGCTCTCCTACTGTTGATCTGGTTGGTTGAAGGTAGACGGTGATAGACAGATGGTCTGTCCACTCGCCTGCCATTTTTTTTTTTTAAATGCCTGCCCTTTTCCAAACATTTCATAGAAGCACCTCTCAAGATGTTCCGTGTAACAAACCATCTCGTGCAGTTAATCAGCCTCAGGTGTACATTGTGTTTAGTGCTTATTAGCAAATGTTAACATGCTAAACTAAGATGGTGAACATGGTAAACATTACCTGCTAAACATCAACATGTTAGCTTTGTCATTATTAGCATTTTAGCATGCAAAAGTGGTGTGCCGGGCTTTGCGCACCACTTTGCTCGACACAGCCGAAACCCCCCCAAAATCCTGTCTCAGAGATATATGACTGAGCAGTGTTTTCAGTCTATAAAACTCAAGAATATGAAGCAAATTCGAAGATATGAAACCCAAACTGGGTTTTCTGGATTTCAATATCTCACCTTTGCCTGGAGCGAAAAACCTTATATTATTTAGATGTGTTTTTAGTCTCAACACCCAGTTATTCTTGTTTCTTTTCTATTTTTAAGCTTGCTTTTTAACAAGAGCTAAATCAACTACTCAGCCTCTGAAAGCTACGCTTACCCCTGCCAACCATTCTCTGAGTAGACCCCCAGAAATGCTTATGTGTGTCTATGTGACAGCTATAAAACCTTAAGAGGGAAGGGTCACTGAAAATCCAATATAAACACACATTTTTTCTGAGTGTGCTCATTTATTGTATGACCTTTCCCTATCTACAGGGAACAATGGGTCACTGGATGGTTTGATGAGTATGATAATTATGTGAATCATGTGCTTTGGTCTTCACAGTCACCAGATAATGTTAGCTTTGCACCACCTTCACACATTTACAGTAATTAGGGAATATTTTTAAGAAGAATAAAGTTAATCCTTTCAGTAGAGCACCACAGATTTAGAGAATCGATTCCAAGGAACAGCTGTTCCAGCATCTCACTCAAACCCTTTACACTGTCTTTTTCCATTAATTTCTCACCCACCTGTATTGCGGTCATTATGAGCCGAAATTGTTAAAAACCCAAAGGTCTGTCAAGGATTCAACAATAGCCAAACACTCCAAAAAGACACATAGGCCAAACCTTATTCGTCAGAGTTTTTTCAAATAGTCTAAATAAACTTGTCTATGGCAAACAGTGATGACAGGTTGAGATAATTCCTGAGAATGTAGCTAAGTGTGAGTCTTCAATTCTGTCACAGCAGGAATGTTAGGTGTTTTGTATTGTCACCTGTGTCTGTCTTTATGTGCTTTTTTCACTCCCCAGAGAAAACTCAGACTAGCTTTGGGCAAAAGAGTGTGTACTTGCCTGTGAATGTGTCTGAGTCTCGACGCAATTGTGTGCATGTGTGTGTTTGTGTGTGCCTGTGTGTGCGCAGCAGTCTTATCCAATTCCTGCTTAATGTTCTATGCTCTTTTAAGCGAGTGTGACGATACTGCTGCTGACAGCCCATTGTCACAGCAGCCACTCATTTCCATCGCACTTCCCTTTAATCTCCTCTCCTCATCCGTCTGCGTACTGCTTTCACTGAGCCTGCCATTACTGTGCCTCCCCTCTCCCAGCTCCCGCTCCTTTTTTTTCTTACTGCAGAGCTATAACATTTTAGGTTAATTTTACTCCTCTTTTCATCAGTTTTTGGCTGAGATGTTCCTTTAACACACATCAAAGTCTTCTCTCATCTTTCTTTATGCTGTTGCTTTTCATCCTCCCATGATCAGGGACCGCAAGGCGCCATTTCAAAATGTGCAATAATCTACTAGATCAAGAATACTAGAAATTACTTGACTAAAACGGTGATTTTATCCTGTGCAATACTGCAACATCTCAAGAAATATAGTCACTCATCACTTATGTTTAGAGGCACTCCAAAAAAAATATTTGTATTGCAAAAATATTCCACAGTGTGTGTTTCTGCTTTGGCCCTGATGGAAAAAATGAACTTTTCATAACTTTGCCTTATGTAATTTCTCATCATCAGGCATATATTACAAACAGGCTTTATTCATTTGTTCCACCATTTATATTAAATCGAATATACTCATTTGAGTGTATTAAATTTTCTGCTAAGTTTCTTTTCCTTTTGATATTTTTGCTAACTCAAAACGGCCTCCATGTTTACCCCATTCCACAGCACTCATTCAATCAGTGCAAGAGTCATACTCACCACTCGGTTGCTCTGAGTGTCTCTTTGTCACACAAATCTGTACTCAGTTACAAATACATTCCCATTGCTTCTACATTTGCTGTTCATTTGTTCAGTGAAAAGTTACCATACCCGCAAACTCTAGAGTAGTGAAGAAGTTGACATGATCTAAAACCAAAATCAGGTAGTGAGGTCCAGGGCTATTCTGCCCCGTAAAAATTTGACATCTGACAACAGTGAAAAGGACTCATTACATTGGCCAATATCAGAGTAATATATTTTAGCCTGTATAATTGAATTATACTGTTAATTATGCAGCAATGTGTTCATTACTTTAATATTGCTGTGGGTAAAGGTGGAGCTCATTTTAATTGATTTACATATATTACACCACATACTGCTGGGGAGCTGGGTAGAATTTCCCCTGTGGACTGCTGCACCCTTAGTTTTCAGCATTAACGCTGACATGGGGCAAATAAACTGCGTTCGTCAAGTAAAAAATAAATACGTTGTTTAATGTGACGTTATCTGAATTAAACTGTTTAGACTACTCTACCGCTGGAGCAGAGCTTATCCAGCTGAGCTGCATGCGTGAGTCTGTCTCACTACCAAGTGCTAAAAAGGCCTGCTGAGAAAAATATGACATACTGGGGCACTATAGAAGACAATGTTAAGTCTGGGATAGACAAAATCATAATATTACTAATATTTAATATTACTCATAAGTTTAATAACGTTTAAGTTTCCTATTTGTGTCCACTAGCTGTCCATGATACAAACGAAGGCTGTGTTCCTGACTGGTCAACCAATCAGAGCTGTGGCAGCTCTGATTGAACAAGCATCCAAACATTACATGCGTAACAATACATGTTAATTTTCCGCTTCCAAAATAAAAGTATACCTAAAGTTTTGATTGACACATTCGCCAAAGTCTTCAAACCTCGGTAGAATATTCAACTTGACAACCCCTCTGTCCCTGCACTCTCTCTGCTACTAGGGGATAGAGACGTATGGCAAGTTAACAAAGGGGATGCATTTTGGTCATTGTGCTAACAAGGGGGGTGGCATATCCCTTCATCCCCCCTTACACTGCCTACTGAGTATATTAGGATTTGCAGGCAGTAATTACAGTTATTTACAGTTTCAGTGGTTATTCGTCCCCAACTGGATCAGTAAAGTTAAGTCAGGAAAGTAACCTTTCAAAAGAAAACGATAGAATACTTAAGCTTAACAGGACAAAATCTTCAAAATGGTCTATTTCCTTCAATTTCTTTAATTTCTCCTATTTCTGAATATACTGTATTTCTAGTAATATTATGATATCCCTGCTTCGCTCTTATTCTGCTTAGACCCACTGCCAGCAGTCACTGTCAAAGAATGCTCCATCAATCACACTAACAGGGATCAACCCTAATGGTAGGAAGAGAAGACTGCCATCAATCTCCTGTTCAGTTTGATAGACCGTTGCCAAACTTCTGTCATGGCTCTCTCTCTGCAAGTATCACGGAGCATTTGGAGGCTCTTTGAAGATCAGTAAGTTATCATGCAGCGGCTGTTCGTGTTGTTCAAGAGGAAGAGTGGTGTACTAACACCACCAGTATGAGGGCTTCACCTAGGTGTCAAAAAATAAGTGCACTTATCGCACCCTGGAAAAAAGACTCACTAAATGGCAGTTTTTTTAAACCCCACATAATGTAAATTACTCTTCAATTTTAAAGCTGAACCTCTTTCATCAGCCTGAATCATAAAATTGGGTTATCACAGAAAGGAGCCACTAAGAGGAAAGGAGCAAAGTCCTCAGTGTTTGTAGCTGATGTTAAATTACATGATTGATGGGTGAAGAAGCACTTCAAAGAAGCCAAACAGGCCCCTGTGATTTAGGGCTGCAAAATTACACAGCTGAAAAGCTTCCATTACATTCTAACTCAGAAAAAAATAAAAGGATGGTAAGTATTACTTTAAAAAAAAAAAAATCTTATTAGCAATGAAATGAGCATGAATAACATTTTCCCTAATAGGAAAATACGCAAGTTAAGTAGAGAAAAGTTTAGACACTAGAAACGCAAACACGAAAATAAGCCTTCGTAAATCACTCATGATGGAGTATTTTTGGTTTAAGATTAACATTCAGTGTGAGGCCTTGGACTAATTCTGAGACGCTTGATATATACAGTCGCGGTCAAAAGTTTACAAACACACTTGTAAAGAAAGGAACACACATTAGCCTTTCCATCACTTTGGTAAAGGTTAATCTTCGTCTCATCAGTCCGTAAAACTTTGTCCCAGAACTTTCGAGCCTCGTCTCTGTACTTTTTGGCAAATCATATTGCTAACGAGTGGTTTGTATCTTCTGGTGCAGCCTCTGTACTTTTGTTCCCGAAGACTTCTGCGAATGGTGGATTGTGATACCTTCGCTCCTGCCCTCTGGAGGTTGTTGGTGATGTCACAGACAGTTGTTTTAGGGTTTTTCTTTACAGGTCCTTTGTCTACCGGTTCGATGTCTGCTGCTGAGTACACCAGCGGCTTCTTTCTTCTTTAGGACATTCCAAATGGTTGTACTGGCGATGGCCAATGTTTGTGCAATGGCTCTTGATTTTTCATCTTCTCTCAGATTCAAAATTGCTTTTCTCCCATAGACAGTCTCTGGTCTTCATATTGTATACCTTTTTAACTATAAATACAGTCTGCAAAGGCAAAACCAAAAGATGAAATTGAGAATAGACATCCAAGTCTGTTCCATTGGAACACCCAACTGCACACCCAAGACCCAATCTGCTGGCTGGGGACTTTAGGTTTTCCCAAAAAATTTGGAGATAATCCTTCTTCGTCATTATTAAATTTACTTTCTTTAGAGCACCAGATCCACTGACAGCAAAACAGCCCCACAGCATAATACTACCAGCACCATGTTTGACAGTAGGTATGGTGTTCTTGGGGTTAAAGGCCTCATCTTCTCTTCTCCAAACGTATTGCTGGTTATTGTTGCTTAACAACTCAATTTTTGTTTCATCTGAGCACAGAACTTTCCTCCAGAAGGTTTTTCCTTTGTCCATGTGATCAGCAGCAAACTTCAGTTGAGCTTTGAGGTGCCTCATCTGGAGTGAGGGCTTCTTTCTTGCATGGCAGCCTCTTAGCCCACAGTGATGCAAAACACACTTCACTGTGGACACTGTCACCTGTCTTCCAGAAGCTTCTAATTCATTGAAGAATGGCTTTTTAAAAGTTTTTGGTTGACTCTTGACCATCCTGACCAATTTTCTCTGAGCAGCAGGTGATAGTTTGCATTTTCTTTCTGACTGTGGCAGTGACACAACTGTGCCATGCACTGCTTTGAAATGGCCCCAAGTGACTTGTTCAAATCAATAATGTGCTCTTTCAGATCAATGCTGAGCTCTTTAGACTTTTCCATTGTAGTGTCTGTGGCTGAGTCTAATGGGTGTATCAAACAAGCCCTGTTGAAATGGGCCAAGAAAAGTAATCAGCTGTTATCAATCAGAATCACTCGGAGGACGTTAAGAGGCCATGCTACAAAGACAATTTGATTCACACAACTTTCTATACTCACCAAAATTGATTGTTCAAATTACTATATGTATATTTTTCAGCCAGCAGATTTGGTCACATTTTCAGAAGACCCATAATAAATTCAGATTTGAACCAAACTTCATAAAAGATAGATGGCAGACGAACATACAGGACAGCACAGAGTAGTTTGAAATCAAGTCTTAAACTGACCTACAGGTACAACTGTATCAAGTTTAAATGTACGTTGTAAAATGTTCCAACCGATGGAGCACTGAAACTGAAAGCAGTTTTCCCAAATTTAGTGTTTAGCCGGGGAACTTCGAGCTTTATAAGATAACTAGAGTGTGTTGAATAGTGACTCTATGACCAGTTTAATAAAGAGCTGATATATGGTGGCATGTTGCCCTTCAAGGCTTTTAAAAGAAACAGACACCAATGGCTGTCACGTCTTACTGTTAAAGGTGACCATCCAACTTTTTCATATAGAATACAATGATGAGTGGAATAACAGTCACCAGTAATGCATCTGAGTTTTTTTTTGTCATGACAAACATGTTAAGAAATTGTCCTGGGGTCTGCTAAAACATTTCCAGTGTAATGCTTATAAATGAAATGCCTGGGCTAGTAAGAAACATCCAGTGGTTTCACACTTCCCACCCCGCCTGTAACTCTCACACCTTCGCCACCTCCACATGCAATGTGAATGTGATATGACATGTTTTGTAAAAATGTCAATATGATACGACATGTACAAATGTGAAAGTATCAGTGGTTTGCAGAAACCTGAACTGCCAACATTTTATCCTGGCGACTAGGTTGTACACTGAGAATCATGGCTGGATTCACTTCCATGTTGTATGGAGATATTGCCTTTGCTCAAGAAAACTACCTGTGTGAGGAAAAGATAAGGCAGTGTGTAGCATTACAGTGATCCCAATACTATTTGAAAGAGATCATTTGATTGTGCCTTTATTCAAATATAGACTCGTGCGTGTTTTAAATTTAGTCCTTTTAGGTTAAAATATAGACTGTCCCTGGGGTGTATTCATACACCTCACACAACATAGTGATCACTTGTCATGTACCTAAAATATCTGATCTCCCAGCTTCCTTTCCCTCAGCTTGAATGCAGATGAAATTCCTTGATATCTTAATCGTGAACTTAGTAAGTGCAAATCAGTAACAGTTATACAGAGCAACCTTCATGAAAAGGCTGGAGGCTACACACTCAGAATGCATGGTGTTTTTTGTGCTGTTATTCCCTTGAATTTCATGTCAGTACAAATTATTTTATTCTCTGGGCCCTACAGCTTATTGTGCAATATAATAACACCTTGAAAGTAAACAGGGATTTACGATAGACACTTGACGTAATAACTTTATAACTCTAATGTTCATCTTTGTGTTGACCTCCAAAACAGAGAAGTAGTAAATAAAGTACAGCGTGGGACTTACTAGCAATCTGACAGGTTTAAACATGGCCAAAGTGCAAAGAGTCTGAGAGTTAAATTTCCTCAAAGCCAACAGGAATTAAGGCCAAATATGAGACTAGGACCAGGTATCAAAATAATGGAAAAATCTACCTCAATCATCACTTGTGACCCACTGGATGTGTGTGGTGGTGTCTGTATTGGCAGAGACTGAACAATCATCTGTCTTTTTCCAGAATCCTCCAATGTACCTTTAAAAGCGCAGTACATGTATGCCTTTAAACACCACATATAGGTATGTGTATGCAGGTGCATCCATGGTTCATCCACAAGCACAAGCATAAACTGTTTGAATTGTGTCTAGAAACGTAGTCAATTTGTGAATTACTCAATATTTCACAAAAACAATAAAGACGAGAATAGAAAAAAAAGAATACAAATTTTTAAAGCAGAATAGTTTCCTACCCCATTAATCATCCTACACCTCCTTACATTCATCTTATAATTAGGAGGAGTCAGACCTCTCAAATGGGAGCCAATGGACTAAACTCATGAACTTAAAAGCATTATGAGTATTTAAAACTATCCAGCTACAAAAGTTAATCCTAACAATATAAAAGGTCATATAAGATAATATGTCAGTCACAAAGGCCTTTTTTCTAACAGATACTTTTACTTTTGATATCTCAGGTGCATTTTGCTGATATTACTTCTATACTTTTACTTAAAGGATACAGTAAGTTCACCAAAAAATGAAAATTCAGTCAATAGCTACTTAGCCCCATGCTACTGGATAGTTGGGTCAAGTTTCTAGGTCCACAAAACATTTCTGGAGCTTCACAGCAAAACAGCGTTGCAGCCTTCTCCTTAACAACTGAAGTAGATGGGGACTTACAACTCCCCAAAACATAAACTGGCTCCATACAGCTCATCCTGCATGATCCAAGTCTCCTTTAGCCCCAAGAGCCCACATAGAATTGAAAAGACATTATTTTTACCCTCGACACGCACTCAAGCTCATGCACCTACTTCCAACAGGGTGCCTGCTGATGCTTTTGACTTAGCAGGCTTATAAATGGCGTAAACAAAGTCTTTTCAAATCAAATCGGGATCTCCGGGCTTCCAGATACTTGGACTGCGCCAGATGAGCTGGAATTTATGTTTGTTCTGGTTGTTTTTTATGTTTATGCTTTTTTAAGGCCCCATCTACTTCATTTGTTCATTCTTCGCAACTAACTGAGTTATGTGCTCTGTGTTTTCTGGTTTTCTGGTTTGGAGTTGAGACTGTGGGAGGTCTTTTCATTAAGAGCCTCAGAGGAGATCTCTGTGGGTGTGAACACCACCTACAACTGTGTTGTTCTGTGTGTATGAGTGCATTTGTGTCTGATGTCTGTATGCAAGTGTGTTTGTACAGGAGCACATTTTGCATACATAACAGTTATGAGAACTAAGGTGTGTGTAGTGACCAGTAAACAGTTTTAGTCATTACTGAAGTGGCCTCTCACATTAAATGTCCTATTTAGCAGAGTATTCTCTGTAACACAGCCACCATTTACTCCCATCCTACACACTACATGTGTCCTTAATTATCCACACTCCCTCGGGCAAACAATCTCTCCACGGTATTAAAACGATGTTGCCGTTACTAATTAGAACTAATGGAAATCAAGTGCGTCAAACCACGTGTAACTTGCAAAATCATTTAGACAAGAAGAACTGCTTTTTTCTCATTAATTTGATATGAGAAAATATCAATGAGATGAGAAAATCATTGTCCATGTTCTGCTCGTGATACATGTAAACTTACACATTGATCCAACCATGGATGAATGTAGTGGAGTAAATGCTGGTAAGTCAAAAGTATGATGTCTAATGAAAGTGTTTCTGATGTTAGATGCCTGATCGAATACACAGCAAAAACAACATGGTGTTAACCTTTGCTGCACATTTTCTCTCCAACATTATGTCAGTGCAGCTGTTTTTCTATATTCATTGAGTGATCTGCACATATGGTAATAAGCACTGAAACATGCTGATATGAGGCATCCCTCTTCGAAAGGAAAACATTTAGTGTTTTTCGCTTTGTATGTAAGGATTGTAATTTATGTTCAAAAGTATGAATTTTGCAAGTCAGTTTACTACTTTGCAATAAGTCTTGCACAATGAACATGTTAAGAAACCTGAGCAATAAGACATATTAAAGGTATAATATGCAAGAATTAAAATGCCTAAAAATGACAAAACCTTTGTTATATATTTTGTTGAGCTGTGTATTATATCACAAATCAACAAGTTTAAGGTAATGGTTTCATTTGGTCGCCCATTGCTATTTCCAAGAAAATAAAGTTGGTGAACTAGACTAAATAACATGAAAAAAACTCTAAAATGTTACCTTGGCTATGAATTTTTTACTTGAGTCACATCAGATATCAGCAATGGTGGTTGTTCGAGGGTGTGCTCACCACCAGCAAAGCCAGTTCGACTGCGGGATCATTTGTGTTTATTTGCGTAATTCATGCAAGTGTTTATTCGCCCGCAATAACCTGATTAATTTACGCTTTAAGCTAGCGAGCAACAGCACAAATTGACCATGTGAGTGTCTGTGTGTTTAAATTCAGGTCATTCAGCAATTACCAGAAACTGCAGTTTGCTCTCTTCTTCCTCCCCTCTACTCCCTGAAATGTTACTTTAATGTATTAAAGTACTGTACATGTACCATCCAGCTCCAGTCGGCCGTCAACATTACACTATGTAACCACCCGACAATGGAGGTCACCTACGTCTTTAGCGGTAAATCCACTTTATAATCCCCAAAGTAAAAAAGTCATCTCTGAACTCACCTCCCGTCGGATCAGAGCAATATTCGTTGACTCTAGGTGTTTATTTCTCTAGAGGGTCTGCCTCTGCCCCCCCTAGTCCTAATCTAGCTGACTCTGAACAGCTGCAGCAGCTCCCCTACACAACACTCTGCAGATATCTTTTGTTTTGTTTTGATAAATTAGACCCATAGTGGCAAATTACACATTGTGCATTTAACATGCATCTTACAATTCTCGACAGAGACGAAACAACACGGGTAAGGTAATATTTCGAAGCTTGGCATGGGAAACACGTTTAGGGAATGCAAATCAAGTAAAGGTTATTTGTGTTCCCAATTTTGTAAACACTGTCTAGGTCGGCGTTGTAGTCCTACATCAGCAACAACACCCATCCCAGCCCAACTTCTCAAATATAATGAGAAAAATGTTCCCAATACACCTTTAATCTACATGAAACACACAGTATTGGTGTTGACTGAGATGGTGGGTTTGCTGTCAGCCCCAGAGAAATGTCAAAATTGACTGTTAATTGCTTCACTACATTTTTACATGAATTGATTCATCTTTATTTACCGTTTAGTTTGGAGCTGTTGTTTCATCACTGACAGAACAAAGCTCCATATATTGAATTCTGCTCTTCCCTGGGTGTCGTCTTTGATGTTTGATTGACATGTCATTAGTCTAATTAGATCATTAGATTTGACAGAATGGCAACCTGCTGGCCTCTGTGTAGTGTTCAATAATGCAAGGTGTATTCCAGGAGGAACCTGTCTATTTAACTGGATTTTTCTCTATAAATATTCAAATTGTTTATTCCAAGGGAGGAAGAACACTGTATTTACATTCAATGAGCCTTTTGGTCTGGACTCAATACAAAACTCCCAGGGCTGGTAAACAAGATTTAATGCAGGATGTGGCACAGTAACTCTATTGTTGGCCCTCCATGGAGCTCAACAGCAGGTGAGTTTTTTTTAAATTAACTGTGAATAGACACTATTTTTGTTATCTACACATATTTTTCTGTTAAGGTTCATGAAACAATAACAGCTTGGCAACATCACTAAGTTATCATGTGCCTCTCCTGCTCTCTGCCACACACGCAAGCTCGCACTCTGTGGGAAACCTTCTTTACCTTTATTGCTGTACATTATTGCTTGCATTGTTGGCGAAAAGGGCAGCTAACCTCACTGCACGGCTAACATAGTCAACTTTGAATGGCAGCTACATTTAGCAGCTGTTACCGATTACTTAAGTAACAAAGCTGCTAGTATCTGCCCATCAGGAAACTCCATAAATCACCTCTGTACTGTAACTGGCCTTCATCAACGTTTTCAGAGGCTGCATACATGTATGGTGCAGGTCAGGAGGTGTTCATTGGGAGGTTGCAGGCTAGCAGCAGTTAGCAGTTACTTCAGCAATAAGTAAAGCTATCAGTCCAGAGTTGAGGCAGACTAGCCTGAGGACATCATGGGGAAAAAAAAAACATTGGGAATATTTTCTTCATAACATTTTATCCAGTTTTACCCAAATCACTAAATAAGGTTATAAAGTTGGGTCAAAGTTTTAAGGCTGTGTTTCTGTAGTGATCCATGAGGCCTGGGTCCGAGAGACACTCTGCTCTGGTCATGTCCTTTTAAAAAATTAAGAAAGTGTTTAACCTATACTGGTGTATCGTTGAAATATGCAGTAAAAAATAAATAAAATAAAACATAACACAGGGGAATCTAGTTAACAGTTATCAAGACATTCTTCATAAAGACAACGCCTAACCTTTTAGTGTTATAAGAGGTACAGTCAGATGATGACCAAACTCATAAGGATTCATCTTCTGAGGACCATGAATGTCTGTATCAAATTTTATAGCATCCAATACACGTTGAGATATTTCAGTGTCGGACCAACAGTCACACCAAAATCCTGAGTCAGTGTGGCTAAAAATGCAAATTAGCATTAGCATCACATGTATACCATTGCAGAGGTTTCGCAAATTTCCTGTTGCTCCATTTTGCAAAATGAGCTCTTTGGTACTCTAGCATGGCTGTTAGGGTTGAGGCTTATGTTCTTTCCTCCATTGGCTGCCCCTCTGTCTGTTTTAGGGCAGCCGCAATCTTGGTATTCATCACGTTGTGCTGCCAGATGACTGCTAAAATTCTGCTACTACTCACGATCAACAACCTAGTTGTGGCCTTTTATGGAAAGCTTATGTTTCCAAGGTCACAGCTGATGCTGTATATACAGATATTCAGGATAAGATAATCATGTGCAAACCGCCACCTCTGTCAGTCTGGAACTCAGTGGTAACTCTTATAATTGTGTGAGGTGACTTTCACCCTCTGAACAGCAGTGAAAAGAGCAGGAGTGCATTTCATGAATTTCCATTCAACTTCAGCAGCGAAACAATATCGATGACATTGTTAACAAATTCCCCTGTCAGCTGCTGTGTCTTATTCTGACCTGGGATGTTGTGGATGGTGATGGCGAGGATCAGGAGGAGAATTCGTCGCCAGCTGCTTCTTGCCTGTGCAACCTCTTCCTGTTGTTTACTTCCTGTTTCCTGTCCATCTGAGCTGCCTGAATGAGGT
This sequence comes from Pagrus pagrus, assembly GCF_965226575.1. Lineage (NCBI taxonomy): Eukaryota > Metazoa > Chordata > Actinopteri > Spariformes > Sparidae > Pagrus > Pagrus pagrus. The sequence goes on along the minus strand of NC_140208.1, from coordinate 19,757,533 downwards.
CCTCTCCTCCTCTGGTACACATCTCCATTCTCTATTTTATCTGCATGAAAGAAGAGAATAATGTTGAAAACAAAATTATGCTTTTCACACAGAGATTCTGCAATATCGCTGCAACGGAGGCTCCTTTGTTTGTTCATACTGAACCAAACAGCTCAGGCATAAAGCTGCTCCAGTGTGTAATTTTATACAGCATGCCGGCATTGCGGAACCAAAAGAGGCGTGACGGGACACATCCCCCGATTTCCACCTGTTACTCGAAACATGTTTCCGCCGACTGTTTATAATCATATGGATGCTGTTATAATGTGTTGTGATTGAGGTCTTGACCCACCGTGCATTGTGGAAAGTTACAAAGTGTGTTTTTTGCTCTAAATTACATAATTACATAATCTCCATCAGTTAATAGCAGATCCTATCTGGCTCTCACTCGTGAGGAGGGATGATGTTTTCCAGGGGGATGTTCATAGACCTCTTGGTCAGGGGGCTGACCGTCACAGTGAATTTTTTCTGTACAAGTTGCCAGAGACAGTAACTAAAACAACACAATAGTGGAAGGCGACAAAGACATGTGAGTTAAAATCAACTGCAGGAGCTGTTGCTACTTTTTTGAAAGAGATAATTCACCAATCACGCCCACAGGTGTGCAGAGGTGTGAAAGTAGGCTACTTCACTCACAGTCTGCCTTTATATATGCCTCACAAAACTATTTCCACCACTTCTCACGTGCACCATCCAGTGAAACATTGTAAATGCCTTTGAAATGAGCCTGTCTAAAAGACTGTGCCAGTATCCCCATTTCATTGCAACAAAATAGCAAAAACATGCAGAAGAAGATAGGAGGCTATAACAGCAGGCTTTCTGCTCTGCCTTTGAGGGTGGCCATTCAGAACAGGTGCCACTTTTGCCTTTAGTCGAAGTAGTTAGTCGGACAATACGCCACACAAACTACTGTATTTGCTTTACATTTGAGCTGAGGTAGTGTGAGACCAAATGTGTCAAGAGGTGCATCCAATGAAGCTTTACAAAGACACTAAAAACTCCAAATATCAGGCTAATTAAGGTCTTTGAAGCCTGAAGCCACAAGATATTTGAATCCAAAAATGAACATAACAGAGAAGGTTAATTACAGATGCCTCTGTTGGCTGCCCCTTGTCTGATGAAGACGTCTGACGTCATATCTATATTAAAAGCCATAGGGACACAGAGAAACAATTATCATCTTAAATAAAAAGACGGCCCAAGTGTGTCCCAATACCAGTCCAATTATTAACTCTGTTAATACCATGAAAATCAAAGTTAATGGCCTGACACAATCTACATTAATTAGCGCAAACTCTGCTATGGGTTACACAGATAATATTACATTTGCTTAACATAAAGTAATATACACCTGGAAGAGATGGGCTCTTTTCATGTCATTGGGAATGCCAATCAAACAAAGCCTAAAATATATCAGTTAAACATTTGCGAAACTAAAAAAGGCAGAAAAAAATATTTCAAGCATAATCAGGTGCAGCTATTTAGGAGGCGCAAATCCATAGCTGAAAAGGCCAAAAAGCAATATTTTGAATTGAATCAACACATTTACATTGCAGTATGACAGGTTATCAAATCTTTGTAAAGCTATTATGACCCCAAAAAGAAATCTTGTTTCCCGTCTCTGTGTTATCAAATTTAATGATCTTTTCGGTATTTTTGTCTTTTCACTTTGAGATTGTTAGAGTGTAATTTAAATGCAAATGTAATCAATGTTTTAATTGTATTTTAAACATACCCTTTTCCTAATTGACCATAATTAAACATTGATTAATAATTCCTGTGGCTGCAGACTGTGATCTTTACCCCGTACCTCCCTGCAACCTGTTCACCCTAATCATGTTCTGCTTCCATCTCTCTCTCTCCCTCCAGTCCTTTCGTCTATTCTCTCACATACATTCTCAAACACAAGCCATTGACCTCTATCAATGCATTCCATGTGTCCCATTTTGCCATGTTAGTGGCTGTAAATTGGAATTATCCAGCATGCAAAGGTCAAATAATCTGGACAATTGCTCTGGGTGCTCTGGTTGCACCCTCAGTCAGTGGATGTTTTCAAAGGCCAAAAACCCTGAATCCATTTCTGTCTAATTGAACTTTACGAACCATTTAACCATAACAAAAGGCTGTGTGTACTTACACTTCTACAGCTTGTGCTACAAGTGCAATCTCTGTTTCCCATCTACACCCACAAGCCACCAACACAATTTACAACACTTTAATCACGCAGAGTAGACACAGAACTGTATGATACTGAGAAAAACATGTTGCACATATTCAAGATGACACAATTTCATTAACACTGGCATTTCCAACACAAAAGAGCTGTAGAGCAATTAATGCTGCCTGTACGAAGCCTGTAATATTCCATTTTTCCATTAGACTGGCAGAGAAGAACTGATTCAAGTTACAGGTCATTTACATTTTTTCATTTTTCATGTGATCCAGTGAGGCTGAATTGTGCTGAAAATACCTAGCTAGAGCCTCAGAAATGATGACTGTAGTCTTCAATTATCGCCCCATCTGACACAATCTCATTAAAAAGTGAACACATTACTGTATCTTTCTCAAAGGTTAAAATTGCCTGACCTTCCATCTCCTGTTCTTTGTACTATTTATATTGAAATCAGGATTGGCAATAAGCATGGATGGTAAGTCAGTTCATCAAAATTGTAATTTTAATTTC
>NC_140208.1:19744811-19749811 GCF_965226575.1 Pagrus pagrus | reverse complement strand
TGCTTTTGAATGTGTTTTCTAGCAAGGTTCTAGATGAGAACCAGCCGAGAGCAGGTTCCCTGAGTAAGAGTCTACAGGAGGCTGACAATCCTTTGTAGAAATTAATTTTGGTCTTCGGTTTGCATCTAAGTGTTTCTTTTGCAATTCAAGTTTCACTTGTAAAGATTTATTAGAAGCGTCAACTGATGAGCTTTATTTCTTGGAAGGATAACGGACATTCTGCTCTGTCTAAAACATTGTTACAGAAACTGAGCCCACAGTCTTCACCACTGAAATTGTGGCAAAGACTGTGGGCTCAGTTTCTGTAACAATGTTTGAGATTGCACGCTACAATGAAAACCTTTTTCGGCCTGTGAATACAGTTTGTTTGATTAATAACTGAGCATCCTCATTTAATTGTAGGGCGTGTTACTTGAGGTGAGGGTTTGTGATCAATATTTCCCCATGTCCAAGTTAGGAGATTTAGAAAGGATAAAAGGACATACACATTACCTTGGTAATACAAGGCAAGATCACACATAAGATCGAAAGCCTAAACACTAAAAATATATATTTGTGCTGTAATCGGTGTTGAAGTTGGAAAAACAACAAATATGGAACGTATGCAGGGACCCCCAGTTTGATAGCAGTGACTGGACAAGAGTACAGTTATAACCACAGCATGTAAAATATTACTGCATAATAATACAAGCTCACTTGAGTTAATAACAGATCTACTGACAGCAGCCATTAGTGAAATCAGACTGTGGAACTGCCAGCCCAAAATCTCTAACCTTCCAGAAATGCATCCAATTATCAGAGAGCCAAAATATTGACTGGTCAGGTGAATAATCAGGCACTTGACCCCTCCTTCACACTTCCTTCTGCGCGGTGATACAGTGTAGTTCGGTCAAAAGAAAATAGTTCTTACATGAAACTGCTGACAACAAAGTCTGTTCATTATCTTGGATAACAAGGTCATAATTTCTGGAAAGGGACACTGCTTATGTTTTTTCAAATATATATTTTTTGGCACTCTGAGCGCCCCAAGCTGAGAGTCATCTAGTTCCATTATTTTAGAGACAAGGCAGACATCTCTACGGCTGATAATTCCAAAACCCGGCAACTCACATCATAACAATCTAGATGAATACATACTGTAGCACTACAGGTAGGAAAAAATATGCTTTTTTGATTTTGAGGTGAACTGTCCCTTTACAAAGCTGTGTGCCTCACACTGCCTTACAGACTTACTGTCAAATGAAGGTGGGAGGTACAGACTACATTTCATACTCACACACATACACACAAATGCACACATCTCATTAGAGCATATTTTTCAGTCTCCGCCAAACACCTGGCAGAATAGCCTGTTACTTGGGTTGAGAGGTGGGTGGAAACACTTCATTGTGCTGATCAGCATTCAGCAGAGGAAGTCACCCACTTGGAAAACCCACAAAAAGTGACAGTCTAAATCTCCAGAGAATATTATATAACTTTCTTGCAGGATGTCACATTTATAAATATGCAGTCTTTGTTTTCACAAGAAATTAATGGCAATGTGTAACCAACATCTACCTCCATCTTCACTCTCTGTACCCATTTCTCTGTCTCTTCCACCCACACACTCTTTCACACACTTGCTGGCTCAGTTTACCTCTGTCTCTCATCTCTACCCCTACAGCATGGCAATCAAATTCTGTGTCCTCCCCTCAACGCCGTCCCCTGTGTCTGTTCATGCTGATTGTGATTTCTACCTCCAAAATCCCAAAGTAACACTCCTTCATCCCTCTGCGTGGCACTGGCCCTCTGACCCTAAATCATTCCTCTTTTCACTTCACTGCTCAGTAATCACGTTCCTCCTCCTCCTTCTCCTGCTCATCTTCATCTGTGTCATGGTTAACCTACACAGCTCTTTCCTCGCTCTTGGCAGCTCTGCCTATGCCAACATCAGCAATGTGAATAGTGAGTGTCACATTTATATTTTTTATGCTGTTTTATCTTATAATTCAAGGCACGGTCATACTTTCAGTGACAGCAATTAATTTAGTTACAGATACGATAAATAGATTCTTACTACATATACATATATATATATATATATATATATATATACATACACACACACACACACATATATCTACATATATATAACATATACGTATATACACATGTATACATATATATACAGTACACATACACACACACACACACGCACACACTCATATATCTATATATATGTGTGTGTATGTATATATGCATATATGTATACATATAAAAAAATATATCCTGTATATATAAGCATTCCCATCTGTATAATAATTGCATTGATTTTATTGCCCCTCCTTTCTTTTGTTGCATATTATAATATATTTATTATACACATATATAATTAGTGATGATAAACAGTTACAAGTTTCTAAGGGATACTTTTATAATTGCTTATAATAACCTAATAAAGATTAAAAGGAACAGTGAGAGATTTGGGGAAAAAACATTAGCTTTCCTGACAATAGTTGGATGATAAGATTGAAACAACTTTCACGTCTATCAATTTAACATGAAGCTAAGGCAGGAAATGGGTAGCTTAGCTTAGCATAAGGATAACATAAAGCACACTACTCCCCTGTAAAAGCACAACTTTCCCACTTATACTTCTGTTTTTGTACAGATTAAACAAACAAGATATTAATTATTCGTAAGTGAGCTTTGCTAGCATGCTAGTGCTAGTGAGTTTTGTTTGAACCTTTAGACAAAGCTGGGCTAGCTGTTTCCCCATGCTTCTGAGCCAATTCTCCTCGTAACAGCTTCATATTTAAAAATCTGATACATTACTTCCAGTGTTGTCACTCAGTGGCTTGTGGGTGATGAAGGCACCAGGTTATAAAAAGGAAAAGCTGGTGGAAAGCCTTCACAAAGGATTGGAGGCTGTTATAACGGCATATTAATACCCTATGTTTTAACAATGACACATTCAACAATCACATTTGGTGTAATATATACCTATATCTTACACATTGTTTATATGCTCATTATAAATGCTAAACAGGGTTTTAAAATTACATAATGTGCAAGATTTTCCTTACTATTAACAGAGGTAAAATGTGTAATATCTTCTTTTTTGAAATTGTGCACCCATTTGGACTATTTTGCCCGTTTTGCTATTAAGGACAAAAAATGCTGGTTCCTGCGTGTTCATCTGCCATTCTGCACTGCATCACATGTGTGTAAGTGCTCTCTCACACTAACACATGCCCACTTAACACCCATCTCTCACACAGCCTCAATTCCCACCTGTTGTCTTTCATCACCTTGGGTACTCATTAGCAACAGCCACCTCAGCAGCCGTTGCGACGTCATTCTGCTAATAAACAACAAACAGTGAATGATGTTTTTTTTTTTTAACTATTAATTTAGAGTTACAAATGAGTTTTTCACTAATGTACCAGCCACTCAAATTGGCTGCAGTTGCCTTGAAAATAACTAGCGCATTTGCTGAAACACAGGAACACTGAATCAGAAAAAATGAAAATCGTACAGGTGACCTCCCTGGCAACAAAGCGGTATGACAAAGGTGGTGGATTAACTCACACTGTTTCTATAGCAATCTGACTCCTTTTATATTTTATTTTTTATCTTTCTGCTCCTTTTATGTGGCTTAGAACTTGTCTTAACATTGGCAGTCCTAACAACACTGATGATTAAATTCTCTAGTATTAATAGTTATGACTTCAATCCTCTGCCATGTCACCCCATCTGTCTCTATCCAATCTGGCTGCTTATTTGCATATCTCTGTCAATATCTGACCATGAACAATTATACCTAAATCTACAGTAGATCCATTTAAAGGTGCAAATACTCAATATTTTATTCGCTTGTGGTTATAAACCAACAGAGAATTATTGACTAACTCTGTAGTTAGAAATTCTAAGTGCTACATTGTAGGCAGCTGGACTCTTCAAGACGTTCCATCTCGTCAATTGACCCTGCAGTAGACACAGGTTTTTATCAACTTGGTCCGGTTCGGCTTTGATTTAAACATAAGGCCCGGGTGAACACACTAAATTTCGCAGCAGCGTTGGAGGTGGAGCCACGTTCATTCTTATGAAAGCTGCTCAGTGGTGTTTTAAAGCCAAAAAGGCTCGATTTCCCAGGTAAGAAACTACCAGGATCACCGACCGAGCTGGCTAACTTCCGGTTTAGCGCCTGGCTAACTTATCAGGGTAATAAAATAATTTAATTGTGCAGCTCTTCTAGACTTTCCAAATGTTATTAGATCGAATGGCTCAAATTATGATAGCGTAACAAGTCATTTTGCGGGGTTTGTGAGGCTCAAAAGAATTTATCCACCGTTTTATATACGCTTCTTTCACAATGGGGCTGTTTTCTCTTCCGTTATAACTGTTTCCAGCGCATTCGGGATGTGAGACCTTACGTCAGACAGCCACATTATCTGTTCAAAGACAGTCGTTCCAGTTTAACATAGAAGGATTCTTTTCCTCCTTTCTTCTCTGGCCAAGATGTTAACATTGTTGTCCTCAAAGGAAAGAGTCTTGAGCTGAAGTGTTGGATGTACTTGGAGCATTTTAGTTTTTTAGCTGACTGTTTTGTTTTTACGGTATGTACTGGTCTCATTAAGCTCATTTCCATCTTTAGCAGAAGGCTCTTGTCAGCAAAAATTTGATTGTGCAGAGTGATTGTTGCAATTATTTCTGTAATTATGAATGTTCATGAATTTTTGATGCCATCAATTGTAGGTCCTGAATTTGCTGACACTAAAGATGCGTTGTTAGAATTCACCTGAGCACACACCCGCTTTATTGACTATCGACCTGTGATAATTAGCTCTACTCTGATTGCCAGGCAGCTGATACCAGTCTTGATACAGTATACTGTATCTGTGAGCTACAGTACTACTTGCTTTGATATATCCTGATGAAGACTGAGTTGAAACACAAAGGTGCTAGGCCCATTTATTAAAAGCTATTTTCATTTTTGTAAAGCAGTGTGCCTTGGTATT